>NW_028317734.1:7500-185000 GCF_055824585.1 Amblyomma mixtum | reverse complement strand
CTAAAAGAAGACAGAGGTACGCTTGAGCATTTTAGTGTACCGGTCTGTATTCCTTTACCTGCGCCCTGAGTGTTTTTGCACAGTCTTGAGGAGCGCAGCTCTACCATATAACTGATTAAACTGCACAGAAACCCCGGCTTGATTTTCTTTCAGCTGTGCCAGGAGAAAGCAGTCTCTCACGGCGAGCTGCTGAGGCGTTTCCGGGGCATCACAGCCGGCCTGAAGACCATGGGCGTGGGCCGGGAATGCCGCGTCTACACCTGTTTCAGCAGCTGCTCCGTCGACCACCTCGCCGCGCTGTGTGGCGTCATGTTCTCGGGAGCCACACTGATCCTCGCCGGAGAGCTCAACGAAGGTAACAGTGTTGCAAATCTGGCAGCCACTATGCGCTTCCTGTGACGTGTGCAAAGGGGCGAGTACAGAGCGTTTGAGTTGCGTTAACCGTTGTGCGTCATCAGCAATGCACGAGATATGCTGCCTCTGAATAAGTGCTGAGTACTGTCCCTTTCAGTTGGGCATCTCACCTGTCACTCGTTGCTACCGGTTCCGCTCGTGGATAAGCGGCGACGTTCTATACTTGCCGGATGCATCGTGCCGTGGCTGCAAAACACAGGAGGAAACATTCAATCTGCGCTTTAAGAGTATGACGCGGAAGCGTTAATGCGTTAAGGCCCATATTGCGGAACGAGGCATTCTCTACTTTATATGAAGATATCGCTGGAAGCGCTAATACCACTGCTGGAACAGTTGTGCTACGGCTAAGCTATGCACCACTGCCCCAGCAGGTGGCTATTTGAAATGGAGACCGAGGTTGCTCTACGCGAACAACCTCTCGCGACCAATCACTAACTGCCACCATCCGCGTTGGGCAGTTTGCTGACAGTTTGGTGCACATGTTGTGGTAATATCACAAGGTACAAGGTCACGTGATGTACGTGGCTCACCTAACAACTACGTGGCTCCTCTAGGTTGCTTCTTTCAGTGAAATCGACGACGGAAACGACGAAGACGAATCCGGGTTTTCAGCCGATGGGCTTGCTCACTTAAATATTCCCTGCAATGTGTCCCACGCCATCTCCCTTTCAGTCTGTCTATCTGTTTTGGTGGCTTTGGAGTCCGCACGGGTTGTTCTTTTGAGCCGCTCTTTCAAGTCAATTTTCTGGATTGGTGAAAGACATTTGCTTCGTTTGGGTTCCAGGTCAATGCGATATTTTTTTCAAATGATACGGTCCACTTCTTAAGAAAACAATGTAATGTAATACCCATCATGTGATATCGCCTCAATGGGGCCTTTGAAGTACAAATAAATAAATAAAAAAAGTTGCTCTGAGTGCACCGGTCCTCTCTAGCCTCCCTAATCTCATTGTTTTCAAAATGCTTCCTTTTAAACGCTATATAAGCGAAGGAGAATGTGGGGCTCAATATGCATATGAGAGAAGCCAGCAGCCACAGAACCCAAGGAACAGAGGGGATTTTTTATATTTACTTATTTCTGGCGGTCAACAACGCAGGATATGAATGAATATGTTATTAGCATTAGCATATATGCCAAGAATAGGCTTAATGTGCCATACTTCAATGTCATCTAAAGAAGGGTAAGTCAGTGTCGATTATTGTATTCTCTCCACATGCTAGGGGAAAACCAAATTTGAAATTGTTCCAGATGTACGCGTATGTTAGGCGATAGAAGTGAAAGTTGTGTTTATACTTGGGGGATTTATAAGTTGTGCTTAATAAATTTCTTAAGAAGCATAATTCCTCTTACTGGAGGCCGTCAGTAAAAAATCTCAAGAGTAAGTTTTGTTGTGGCAACCAAGAAGATCATTCAAAATGCGCATGTTTCGCTGAAGCGGTTGGATATTAGTAGCTATAGAAACCGAAGCGAAGTCAAATTTTACTTTAATGAAGATCTGACCCATCAATAATCCTACTTTTGCAAAAGCCGCGTGGACGAAATATGTCCAGTAACGTCTAGAAAGGCTCCGTGCCAAGTATATGTCAAATCAAACTTAAGCCACATCCTTCTGATATACCGGGCCAAATGGCCAAAGTCCTCTCATAAAAGCCTTCTTTCTCATTTTGGGCATTACAGGTACAACTGTTTCGAGTATGGCCTCATTTATTTCTTCCTCCGCGCTACTTTCTCACCGGCTGCAATGGACATGAAGAGACGTGCGGAAGATGTGAACCCAGGAAAGGTCGATAGCGGTGTGATGGCTAGCCCCGCCGACGGTGAATCTAGGATGCGCTTCTGCTACAGAGGATGAGAAAGCGGTTAGCTGTGCTAGTTGGCGCTACAAGAAAATCCCGGTTGCAATACATGCTTAAACGCACAACACATTTTCAAATCAATTCGTAGAATAGTTCTATAAAACAAATTTTACGGATCTGTCCCCGTTAAGATGTAACAGCTGGTATTGACTGCCCCTGTTGCATAAGCGTACATGAAAGTGCAGATGCCACTGCGAAAATGGCGGCTGCTCAGCTCGCCTGAGCCACTCAAACCACTGGGTCTCAAACCAGTGGGCCACGACTGCGGCGCTGGGTTCAATCCCCAGTGCCGCCGGGTACCCACTGGTTTCTTTCATGGGTACAAGATTTCCCCTGGCCTGGTTCTCGGCTCTTCTAGAGTGAGATGCTTGGGAAAAGGGTCCTAGACCAAACCGTTGCCTTGACGGATCAGAGATAAGTTCCGCCGTCAAGCAACCCTATATCCGCCTCGTGCGGTAGAAGCCCAACTTGTGGCCCTTTTTTATGACTTCTCCCAAACGTACACTTTTCATGAATGTCGAGCGCCAGGGCGAGGGACGCTTGTACCCTTTTTACCGGTGGGTGCCCGGCGGTGGGTTTCGAACCAATCACCTTCCGCAGCCGTGGCCTCGTGGCAGAGCACGCGCCTCGACTTCGGGAGGTGGTGGGTTCGACTCCCGCCGCTGACCTGGTGCCCACCAGTTTTCTCAAAATGGGTACAAGCTATGCCCCGGCCTGGTGCTCAGCTTCCTAGGGTTGCATTGCTTGGGAAAGGAGCCTGCGCCTTCAAATCCCGTCACTGTGGGCAAAGAGTCACAGGGACAACAGTCACAGGGACAGAGCGAACGATATGCAGAAAAAGAAAAAAAAAAGAAGAAAAAAAACCGCAGTCGTGGTCCAGTGGTTTGAGCGCCCGTCTCAGCTGCGGAAGGTGGTTGGTTCGAAACCCACCGCCGGACACCCACCGGTAAAAATGGGTACAAGCGTCCCCCGGCCTGGCGCTCGGCTTTCTCTAGGGGTGTACGTTTGGGAGAAGTGATAAAAAAGGGCCGCAAGTTGGCCCTTTTTTGATATATTCTGCCATACTGCCGCCTCAACTGTGGTTGCCGCGCACGCTAGCTTCAACCGTCCATTATGTTATCAGGCACGCGACACAGCTGGCGAAGCGAGCAGAGGCTAGCGCAATGACGAGGCAAGCGGTGTGACGTGATACGAAACAGCGGCGGTGGCTTCGCGGCGAGGCGCGTGATGCGACGTCATGCCAGATGGCGCGGCAAGCGCGCGGCAACCGCCAGCTGCGGCGGTTGCTAGGCAACTGCTCAAGATCAGGCTCTATGTCTGCTCGGAGCACCGCCACAGCGAAACCGCAAGTTCGTGGCCAATATGTAGGTTTCGCTACAAAACAACCACGCAGATGCTTGATAGGAAGCTCAGTTTTCGTCCAAACTCTTATTCCTGGTGGGTGCGCATACAGCAAATTGAAGCCGCCTTTGTCTTGTTACCAGTCCCTCATGTTACACACGGGTTAAAACCAATACAAGCGGAAGAAATGCCGCCGCAGAGCGAGATGCAGATAACGCTTCAAACCGGTGTCGAACAATTATCTTAGGTGTGTTAGGGGCGCCCAGCTCACCTGCTGGAAAAATTCGGTCGACGTCAATAAAGAACCATATCCGCATGATTAGTGTTTATTTATTTTATTTATTTACATATACTGCAGCCCCCATGGGGCTATTGCAGGAGTGGGAGGAAGAAAAAAATAAAAAAGAAAAGGCAGAGAGGGACAACATATTCAGAAGTGAACACCATTAAAATACAGAACAGTAATTCAACAGACTAATCACCGATTTGCACCAACATTGAAAAATAGGTTTGGTTCCAGGGAGCGGATATCACCGGGTAAAGAATTCCATCGTTCGATAACACAAGGAAAAAATACTAAATTTGAACATGTCAGTGCGCGCGTTAATGGGTGTTACATTCAATGGGTGGTAGCTCCTTGTAGATGAAGATGCTAAAATATGCAAATACTCAGACAATGAGGCAAAGCGGGATGAATTAACAATACCATGAAAATATTTTAAACACTCATTGTCGTGGCGGGTAAAAAGGGGGGAGAGGCCTATGGCAGGAAGAGTGGATGAAGGTGAAAAATTTCTGTCATACCGTCGGCAAATAAACCGTACTGATTTCCTTTGGACGGATTCCAGCTTACTGATATCGGACTGTTTATGAGGATTCCAGATTATTGACCCATACTCCAAAAGTGGACGAATTGAAGCTTTGTATGTTACCTGTTTAGTTTCCTGGGGAGCACGTTTTAGATAACCGAGCCTCGGCATTGCATTATTGGACATTGTGTTAATATGCTTTGACCAGGACAAGTTAGAAGATAAAAGAATACCTAAATATTTGTACTCGGACACTTGATTCAAAGCGTTATCTTTGAATGAGTAGGTGTAAGAAGATGGTATTGTGCGATTACAGAATGGCATGTATAATAATTTACGAAAGTTTATTTGCACCATGTTTCACACCATGAGCAGAATGACACGAATGGCTGATTTAGTTGCGCGTGATCCTCAGGGGTGTTAATTGAACTGTATATGACACAATTTTCTGCATACAACCGAATTTTAGAAATAATATTTTATCGCAAATCATTAATGTATAATAAGAATAACAGTGGCCCGAGCACGGATCCTTGTGGTACACCGGATGATACATTAACGGTTTCAGATGAACAGGAGTTGAAAGAAACATACTGTGTACGATTAGAAAGAAAGCTTGATATCCAGTCTACCAGTAACGGGTTTTTGAGTATTGCATTAAGTTTACAAAGAAGTTTGGTGTGGAGAACGGTGTCGAAAGCTTTAGATAGGTCGATAAATAAAGCGCCGATTTGTGAGCCCGTGTCGAGGGAACTAGCAATGTCGTGCGTGAATTCTACAAGTTGTGAAATGGTACTGAGCCCACGCCGAAACCCATGCTGAAATTTGCACAAGATATTGTTAGCTTCAAGAAATTCTGTAATGTGCTTATGAATGATATGTTCTAGTAATTTGCATCAGTGTGAAGTTAACGAAATCTCAGCGTGACGCGCAAGTACTGTTCCATTCATCGCTGATACGAATTTCCATCCTCCCTGTATTCTACGAGCTATGACAACATAACCATGCAACAATAACTTAGATAATAGCATAAGCTCCAGAAGCGGGTTCAAATTTTGTTCGCGGCTGCTCACGCCTCTTGAACGCGTTCAGATCGCGCTTCAACAAGGGTGCTTCTCAAGCCGCGGAGCCCCGGCCGCCGTACTGCCGGTGTTCTGGTATTCCTCGGTACCGCTGCGCGTACGTGTGCAGGTTTCAGTGGCGCAAGGCACAGAACGAGTCGGACTGCTGTTGACACCAACCCATTTTAATCTGCTGCGTGTTTTTCTTTCTGGGAGTGCATGAACCACCATATATGACAAACATTGTATGCATTGTTTGTACTCTGTTGTGTATTATTTGGCGTTACGAATATTAAGTCTTCCTATTTTTTGACCATACTGTCTGTGCAATACAAGGTCTGTGCATTGTGTTCAGCAAAAATAGTAAAAAGAACGGGCAGAACGGCAGCAAAAACAGGGAATTCTCGTCCTTTGGGCTGGGCAGTTACTTTACACTTGCATGCAAGCAACAGCTAGGTAAATATGCTAAGGGCGCCTAGGTATCTATGTGCGCGGGCAGGACAGACGTGGTTAGCAAGAACTTTTGTATTGCGTGTTGCATATCTAGTGGTCCGCGATTAAAAAAAAATATGCGCGAAACTATCGCTACAGCAAGTTTATGGGCTGCGGCAAACTTATTCGAGAAGAGGGCAACAGCTGGTTTGACAGGCTGCGCGAACTGGCAAACTGCTAGGCCCAGTCCCGCCTGGAGCCGCGGGAGATTGGTTGCCTCGCTGACCGCAGATTTGTTTTATTGTGACAGAGCTAGCCCGCGGGATGCAAAATAACAGTAACATGTAACTTACAGAGTACTGTAATGGTCGACAAGGAAACAGGCACTTGTGTACGCCTCACGAGGCCTTGTTTTCGAATACATTGGACCACTGGATACACTATCGGCCATTAGGGTGATGTCCGCGCTCACAGTGGAGCAGGATTGCCGTACGGTGGCTCACCTGGACTACCCCCATTGTTTTGTCTTGTAGGGATGAGGCAAGACTTTTGACTTTTGTAGCCGAACGCCGGCTATAGCTTTTTAGTGCAGTCGCACTACTGAGCACCTTCCCGCTTTCGGGCATAGGTACAGTCTTTGTCAAAAGTAACCAGGCTTCATGGTTTGCTTCTCATTCGTATAATAGAGCCCTCACGGCTTCCATAAAGATCAAAAAGTTCTTTGAAGGTGAGAACAGGGGTTTTTCTTACTATACAGAGATTTGGAGCTCGAGGGCTGGCAAAATATCTTTAATATAACACTGAGAAGAAAAACGTGCAGCCTGGTTACTTTTGACAAACACTGTACGTACGCGCGTCCATGAAGCCTACTTTGTGGAAGGCGGCCCATCTGCGCACCAGGTTGTAGGCCATACTCTTGGCAGGCCTATATCTGGGCGAAGGCCTTTAAGCATTTCCTCAAGTCTCTATCCAAAGGTCTTGAGGTGAAGGCTTTCATGGTAAATACCTTCTGGGGCCTGCAAGGTGTGCACACCTGAAATGCCTTCACATTGGTGAAGTCCTTTAAGGTTTTATCCAGTCTTTACCTAAAAGCTTTTAGGGTAAATGTCTTCGTGGTAAATGCCTTTTAGGGAAAGGTCTTTAGACCATAGGCACTGAGGTCAAATGTCTAGCACTCAAGGACCTTACGTTCTCAAAGTAACTAATGCTGCTGCACGACATTTTTTTGCAAGCGCATTTTTTTGGCAACTAATGCAAGGCTAACCTTGTAAAAATTTGCTATAGATTTTGTATCGACACCATGAAAGCTATATTGCCTTCCTTTAGCAATTTAACTTTATCTATACGTAGTGTAATTGACAAAGTCTAGAAAAAGTGTATGGCAATAAGTCCATAGATTATCATAGACCGTATATACGAGGGACGTTCAATAAAGAGTTCCCCTGACCCACTTCCAGTGGACGGAGAGCAACGAAACTTTGCAGATTTATTAGTCCTTCTCTACATAGGTGCCACCCAAGGACACACATTTTTCCCGTCTTTTTATGCAACTGTAAACACCTCGCTTGTAGAAGTCGACTGGTTGCTCCAAAAGCCACGTTGTGACTTCAGAAATCAGAGTCTCATCATCTGGAAAATGCTTGCCCTTCAAATATGACTTCACTGTTGGAAAGAGGTGGAAGTACGATTGTGCGAGGTCGGGTGAATAAGGCGGATGCTGTAGAACTTGAAAGCCGCAGCAGCGTGCTTCCATCTGGGCAACATGTGAGTTCTGAACTGGGGCGTTGTTTTGCAGAAGGCGGAAACCTTTGGTGAGCATGCCACATCTCTTGCTTTTGATGGCCTCCCGCAATTTCCGCAGCAGTGAGGCATAGTATGCCCCAGTAACCTGGCACCCTTTAATAGGAAATCCATCAAGACTACTCCGTGCTGGTCCCAAAAGACTGTGAGCATGACCTTGCCCGCCGAGGGCTGGGCGCGTGCCTTCTTTGGAGGCGATGAGTCCAAGTACTTCCATTGCATCGACTAGACTTCAACCTCCAGATCATAGTGATGGGCCCAGCTTTCATCCTGGGTAATCAGTCTGTTGAGAAAGTCCTCCTGGTTTCCATGCCACATGGTCAAAAGAGCCTGGGAGCATTCGACTCGTTCCTGCTTTCGGAAAGGCGTGAGCAGCCGGGGAACCCAGTGAACCGATAATTTACGCAGATGAAGTTCGTCCTAAATTATTTTTTTCACGGAACCCACACTAATCTTGACATTTTCGGCTAGGTATCCAACGGTTACGGGGCCATTTTCTAAAATGGCGGCCTCCACTTGCTGCATGGTGTGTTCATCGATAGTGGAGTGGGGTCGTGCTGCAATCGGAGCCTTTTCCATCGACATTCGGCCACATTTGAATTGACGATGGCAGTTCTTCACTAAATATTAGGATGCGGAATCCTGCCCATAAACCTCTTTTATCTCATCGAACGTCTCCCTTGGAGTACAGCCTTTTAAGTACAGGAACTTGATGACTGCTCTGTATTCCACTGCATCCATTATCACACCTCACACCAGTTCAGCACCTATAAAAGAAAGACTGTTATTACTTGGGAATTGCACATTGGCACGTGACCTATAGTGACTTGAGTCATTACATATGCGCAGTTTCAGCATCCTGCAATTAATAGAAGTGAGTCAGGGGAAATCTTTATTGAACACCCCTCGTAGGATTTGTAGTGTCTATAGACTATTCTATAGGATTTGCCTATAAAACATCTTTCGTCTTCAAAGACAAAATTTTATGGAGAGTCTATCGGCAGTATCAAGAAATTTTTGCAAGGACTGGGGCGTAACTGTGTCATTCTGTGAAGCACGCTGGTGCGTCGCTGGGTAGCTGGCGCAATGTACGAAATTTCTTGCTGCTAGACATGGGTGTAGAAAATTTGTTGTGAGAGAGAAAATTATTTTTTTCCTTGACTTTCGATGTTGAAAGTTGCCAGATGTGTTGGAAATATACCCTAAATAACAAATTCTGAAAATACTATGCTTGAAGACAGGGCTAACACTATAGACAGTGACAATACTGCGCTATAAAGGAAGAGAGGGCATGGTCCGACTCTGTCGCTTCCGCTCATTGCCAGAAACAATTCGCAGACTATTGTGCTCGCTAAGCGTACTGGTGTGACTCAGGCCGTCATCGCGGACATCTTCGATGCGTGAACACTACCTGCGTCTTCCACATTGCGCGTAACCAGGATAGGACAACCACACGTGTCTTAATCGGATTCATTTTATTGAAGCATACGCTAGCTACTGTCTCTGCAAAATTGGACCCACCTGCAGGACACTTGGTAGATTGTCTTGTGTACGACATAACATCGAGCATTTGTCCCGTAGCTCTAGTCGTTTTACATCACTACGAAGAACATACACTAAATTAGATACATGTCAGGGCTCTGCCCTTAACCTCGAAAAATGTCCTAGTAGTCTCGTGTATCGTAAGCTAAGGGTTGCGTACGGAGAAGGCCCCTTTAAAATCATTTAGGAACGGGGATCCTGTACGAACCGCATGCAAATATTGTGTGCTTTTGTATATGCGCAAGAGTTTTGTGCGAATGTGTTTCGCTTCATTATCGCAATTCTCACCTGGAGTTGCCTCACAGGTAGAGTAAGAGCCTGATATTTGCAGTGATCATTAAAAAGTACCCTAAAAGATTTGGAAGCCCGCACGGTGCTGCTCGGAAGACGGCTTTTCTCAAGCCCTGGCGCCAGCTATAGCTGCTGACATCGGCCGCTGTACCTTCCCGGGCACGTGGCGCTACAATTCACACTGTGCCGAAGATGGGCACGCAACAGCAGTTCAGTTATCAGTATGGCGACGCCTGAGGAACGCGTTTTAGAGAGGCTTGGCTGGAGTGAGTGCATTTGGGGCGCGGTACCGGTGTCAATCCGACTTCTTTCATTATTTGCATGCACTCGCTCGCCAGTCGTGCCAGTGAAACCCATCAGCCCCGGTGAGGCGCCTCTTTTTCCTTCTTTTTCTTAGCAGACATCTCGTCCGCTTAAAGCAAGATTAGGTGGGCCTGTACTTGTCAGCTGCGAACACAGCAGGCACGCCCACTTGTCAGTAGGGCGCATAAGTATAGACAGTGGTCAGCCGCCTAAGTTTCATGCTTTTTTCCCTGCCTTTCCTCTTCTACCTCCTCCTCCTCATCATCAATATCAAGAGCGCGTCGCTCATCCTTCGGGAGTAGAAATTTCTTCACAAGAAGGGATTTTTTGTGTGGCACGACATCTGTATAGTTCATATGGAAGCGATACGTCATTCGCCTCAAAAATACTAAACGCTCATTGGGAAGCACCGGGTTCTTTGTCAGCTGAGCAGGACAGCCACTGATCGCTGCTTAAATTTTCTTCGTATAGAAGTCTTTTCTGTTCAAAAGCACGCGTAATAACGATAATTTCAGAAAAAAAAAGAAAAGCTTCTGTCGATCAATATATGAGACTGCCATTTTTAACGCTTAAGCGCTCAGTTGGAATGCTCACGGAATAGCTAAATTCTTTCTTAATTAACGCGAGAGAATTAGTGTCCCCGGGTCGGAAAAAATTGTCCGGCGTCGGCGTCCGCTCCGTAGACCGTTTGAAGCTTCGCAGAGGTCGGAGCAATCGGCCGCTCCGGCAACGTAGGTAGGCCACCTAGATCCTGTGATCTTGAGGCATAATCACAACGTGCCCACCCAATTGTCAGCAAACTCATCACTGTGGACAGGTGGCAGTTAAATTAATTATTGCTCGCGAGAGGTTGCTAGCAAAGAGCAAACTGTGTCACACAAGCCCCACTGATGGCAGCACTTTCCATAGCAGGGCAGTAGCACATCGCTTAACCGCTGGGCAACTGCTCCATGAGTGTTCTGGGGTTTTACAGTGATCTGTGAACAGAAAGTCGAGAATTACCCATTCCGCACATATGGGCATTAACTCATTACCTCTATCGCGTCATGCCCTTAAGTCGGAGCTTAAGTGCTCCCTGCAGTATTTTTTTTTTATTTTTTATACTGTGGGATACACTGGTATCCTTCATCGCCGCCGCGCCGAAGTCACGAGGAGAGGCTACTCTCCCCGTTCACAACAATGACTTGTGGTCACGGCAGCCAGTTGGTGCATTAGGGAAGATGCGCATGCCGGAGGGGTTAAAATAAATGAAGAGCTCGCGGTGCCCTCTTGCCGCTGACCTCTTGCGAGCTGCCCCGACGGACCCCTGCCTGCCGCCGTCTCCCTGATGACCCAACGCCTGTCGGGGACGACTTCGTGAGCTGCTGAACTTCTATTTTATCGAACAGAACATTGCAGTGTGCTTCTTCCGCAGTGTGTTTTACCTCGCGTTAGGACAATAAATTATTTCCTAGCGGCCTCTGCCGTTGCCTATTTCGTCCGAACCTGCCGTGGCTGCTACTCTACGCCACTGATTGAGGAAACGTGTCTCGTACGAGTGTCGCTTGCATGTAGCCGGCAAGGAAGCTCCCCTTCACCGCCGGCTGGACGCGGAGCGACCCCACATCTCGCGTCGGGGAAGCTCGCAGGAGGTCAGTGGCAAGAGGGCGCGTTCCCGCCGCGACCTCCTGTCTTTAATCCTTCCGGCATGCGCCCCTTCCCTAAGGAGCCAATGACTTACCTTGACGTCACGTCTTTGTTGGGAACGGGAAGAGTAGCCGCTGTGCCTTCTCTCCACATTCCCAGCGGCGCGTGAAGCTCGTCTCGTGACTCCAGCGCGGGGACGATGAAGGATGCCAGTGAATTCCACAGTATCAAGAGCTAACAGTGCGCAGGTAATTTATTATTGCTTCTGGTTCTGTGCTGCCTTTTAGGATAGACTCTGACATTCTTCTGTGTCAAAGTCGCTGTTTAAAAATATGTGAGACGATCTGGAAGGCGAAGCCGGGAGTTTAGCTAGTGTACCGTGGAGAGTACCAGAGAGTACGTGACCTCGAGAGTACCAGAAGCTTGGAAGAACGCTGACATTATCTTAAATCATAAGAAAGGAGACGTCAAGGACTTGAAGAATTACAGACCAATCAGCTTATTGTCCGTTGCCTACAAGGTATTTACTAAGGTAATCGCTAATAGAGTCAGGACAACCTTGGACTTTAGTGAACCAAATGATCAGGCAGGCTTTCGTAAAGGATACACGACAATAGACCACATTCACACTATCAATCAGGTGATAGCGATATGCGCTGAATATAACCAACCCCTATACATAGCCTTCATTGATTACGTGAAAGCATTTGACTCAGTGAAACCCTAGCTGTCATGCAGGCATTGCGGAATCACGATGTAGAAGAGTGTTATGTGAAAATATTGGAAGATATTTATAAAAGATTGCACATCTACTACAGTTCTCCATAAAGTCAGCAATAAAATTCCAATACGGAAAGGTGTCAGGCAGGGAGACACGATCTCTCCAATGCTCTTCACTGCCTGCTTACAGGAGGTATTCCGGGGACTGGAATGGGAACAGTTCGGGATAAGAGTTAATGGAGAATACCTGAGTAATTTGCGATTCGCTGATGACATTGCCTTGCTAAGCCACTCAGGACAAGAACTGCAAAGCATGATCAATCAGTTAGACAGGCAGAGCAGAACGGTGGGGCTAAGAATTAACACGCAGAAAACCAAACTAATGTTCAACAGCCTAGCAAGGGAACAGCAGTTCGCAATTGGTAGCGAGCTGCTGGAAGTAGTAAGAGAATATGTCTACTTAGGGCAGGTAGTGACGGCAGATCCGGATCATGAGAGGGAGATAACTAGAAGAATAAGAATGGGGTGGAGCGCATATGGAAGGTTCTCTCAGATCATGAATGGTAGCTTACCAATATCCCTGAAGAGAAAAGTATACAAAAGCTGTATCCTACCGGTACTCACCTATGGGGCAGAAACGTGGAGCCTAACAAAGAGGGTTCAGCTTAAGTTAAGAACAAGGCAGCGAGCTATGGAAAGGAAAATGATAGGTGTAACGTTGAGATCGGAAGAGGGCGGAGTGGGTGAGGGAACAAAAGCGGGTAATGACATCTTAGTTGAAATCAAGAGGAAGAAATGGGCTTGGGCAGGGCATGTAATGCGAAGGCCAGATAACCGCTGGTCCTTATGGGTAACGGAGTCAATTTCAAGAGAAAGCAAACGTAGCAGGGGACGGCAGAAAGTTAGGTGGGCGGATGAGATGAAGAAGTTTCCGGGAATACAGGGGCGGCAACTGACATAGGACAGGGTTAATTGCAGAGACATGGGAGAGGCCTTTGCCCTGCAGTGGGTGTAGTCAGGCTGATAATGATGATGACCGTGGAGAGAACGGAATTGTGCCCCACTGCCAGCTACTGGCGGAGTCACCGCACCCATGTTCCTACGGTGCGCAGATTATTTAATCAGTGGTGATAGTGATAATGGGTAGAGCATCGCAACGACTGGCAATAGTATTGTATAGCGTCATCCAGTATATCTTCAATTTCTTCCCGTAGGGTTTTGCACCCCACTTTGTAGTTCCGAACGTCGGTAGCGATAGCGCAAAATAGAGCCTTCCAATGCTTCTTGTTATCTGTGGCGGACACTGGCGGAAGTGCTGGCAGCAGTGAAGATGGCAGAACGCTTTTTCACCTTTTTGGCGAAAAGTGGCTTCAACGCATCGCCACAAGTAGGGCTTGAGGCTCTTTGTCATGGGCTCCCGCGTTCCCTCTGACATCAGCAAGTGTACAATCGGCAAATAGCGGTGAGGCACTCTCCGCATGACCACTACAGCCGTATAAAGCTTACGAGGGGTGTTCAATCATGATTCCCCCTGACTCACTTCTATTGATTGCACTATGCTGAAACTGCGCATGTGTAATCACATAAGTCACTATAGGTCACGTGCCAGTGTGCAACTCTGAACTAATAACGGTCTTTCTTCTACAGGTGCTGAAAGGGTGTGAGGTGTGATAATGGATGCAGTGGACTACAAAGCCGTCATAAAGTTCTTGTACTTGAAACGCCGCACTCCAAGGGGGACGTTCCATGAGTTAAAAGTGGTTTAAGGGCAGGATCCCCCATCATATGATGTAGCGAAAAACTGGCATCGTCAATTCATATAAGGTCGGACTTGGGTGGAAACGGCTCCGAGAGCACGGCGACCCCCCTCCGCTATCGATGAACACACCATCCAGCAAGTGGAGGCCGCTATTTTGGAAAATCGCCGCGTAACCGTTCGATACCTAGACCAAAATGTCAAGATTAGTGTGGGGCCCATGGAAAAAATCATTCAGGGCCATCTTCATATGCGTAAGGTATCGCTCGCTGGGTTCCCCGGCTGCTCGCACCTTTCCAAAAGCAGAAACGAGTCGAATGCTGCCAGGGTCTTTTGACCATGTGCCATGGAAACCAGGAGGACTTTTTCAACAGACCAATTACACAGGGTGAAAGCTGGGTCCATCACGATGATCCGGAGACTAAAGTCTAGTTGATGCAATGGAAGCACTTGGACTCACCGCCTCCAAAGAAGGCACGCGCTTAGCCCTCGGCTGGCAAGGTCATGCTCACAGTCTTTTGAGACCAGCACGGAGTAGTCTTGATGGATTTCCTAGGAAAGGGTGTCATGATTACTGGGGCATACTATGCTTCACTGCTGCGGAAATTTCCGGAGGCCATCAGAAGCAAGAGACGTGGCATGCTCATCAAAGGTGTCCACCTTCTGCAAGACAATGCCCCAGTTCACAACTCACATGTTGCTCCGGTGGAAGCACGCTGCTGCGTCTTTGAAATTCTACCGCATCCCCCTTATTAAACCAACCTCAAAACATCGGACTTCCACCTCTTTCCAACAATGAAGTCATATTTCAAGGCCAAGCATTTTCCAGATGATGAGACACTGATTTCTGAAGTCACACCATGGCTTTTGGAGCAACCTGTCGACTTCTACAAGCGTGGTGTTCACAGTTGCATAAAACAATTGGAGAAATGTGTGCCCCGGGATGGCACCTATGTAGAGAAGGGCTAATGAATCTGTAAAGTTTCGTTGCTGTCCGTCCAAAGGAAGTAGGTCAGGGGAAATCTTTATTGAACGCCCCTCGTATGTCTGCTTTGAAGCTCCGTTCATATTCAGGACCAGCGAGCAGAATTCTTCCGCGACAAAAAGCAGACCATAGTAAAAACATTTCGTTTTATCTGAACACGAAGGTAATGACAATACCAAACTACAAGCCAAAGGTTTGATGTGTCTGGCTTGCTTGGTACTGTCATTTGGTTAAAAGATTTTTTTTACTGTTGTAATTGGCGAGAGGAGTAATACAGGACGCCGGAGACCATGACCAGTGTTATTAATTGCGGATTTTAAAGTTGTATCCTACTATAGTAGAGGACATTATCACTTGTAATACAAAGGTCTTGAAGCGTAGAACAGACTTACATATGCGAGGATCATTGCGAGGACAACTGCTTTCTTGAAACAGCTAACGAGTCATGAACGAGGGCTAGCTGGTGTTTCATAGTGGAGATATCACGGTAGCTGATAAAAGGAACACTTACTGTTTATATGGTTTCTGTATGAGTTAGCGCGATGTCTCCACACGCACCCCTGAGCTTGAGGTTGCGTCTTTCTTACACTCAGTCTCGAAACACAAGTTAACCGTCATAGTGAGAGCCCGGTAAGAAAGCTCAGCATGGTTTACTCTACCGGCGCTTTACCGGCGCGTTAAATGAGCCAAAACCTTTTAGTTCAATGCCTCACTCGCATCTTCCGTCCGCGCTCACTGCAGAGGAACACCTGGCCAGCATCAGGAGTTTGGATGCCACTCACCTCCTCACCGACTCAGGCACCGCAGGCTGCTTCATTTCACTGCGGCCGCAATTGAAACTCAAGGTGATTAGAGCTCGATGTACTGTTCATTTGTCCCATTGGAGTATAAAAAACCAGTAGCCACCATTCGCATCCGTAACATGATATAAAGAACCGTATGAAGGACCGCGCGATGAAAGTCTCAGAGTCCCAGCGAGGAAGTGGTAGATTAAAAATGAACAGATATTGATCAAGAACATGATAGTAATCGGCCTCTTGATGCATAACAGGTGCGATTGTTGAGGAATCACTAATGGGGAAAACTCGTGAATATTCCGAGCGATTAACTACGCATTGTAGAAAGCAGATGTATGCATAAAAGGTTTATATGGCGAAGGTATTCTGAAATTTAACATGAATGTGAACACTTTAATTGCTGTGTTTGTAACTATGCCCATAGCGAACAGGTAGTCATTTGTGAAAGTATTCTACTTTTAGCAGCACTTTTCATTTATTATTAAACACCATTGATAAGTAACTGATGTTTTTTCTGTGTTTTGTACTGAACACAACGAATTGTTTTTCAAGACTTGTTTTTCTAAGTCCTGTCTTGGTTACCCACCAAACTTTACAGCCAAAACGCCAGAGAGTTTATTCGGCTAATTAAGGATAATGCAATCGTAGTGCTACATTGTGCAAGATCAGTCGACCTTTCTGCTTGGAAAATAACTGAAAATACGTCAGTGCATCGCGGGAAAAGCTAGTAGAACGTTTTCTATACCAATTCAAAATGGAATCGGCATTTGCTGCTTTGGTATTTCCACATCTTACTACGAAGCGTACCCAAAGTTTGAGGAATGCGAAAGTGACGGCACACGGCTCAAAAACCAGCGCACGACCACAGCCACTGAAGAACGAACAGCAGCGTACGCGTGTTCCGAAATCTGGAAACACTGTGTTGGTAGTCTTTCTTACAATTCAGTTTGCTTACGCAAACTATGTTATTGGTAAGAGGGAAATTTTTCTTACCTGACAGCGCCAATCCGTGGATTTAGCTCGGATTAGTGATTCTCTTTGAAATGGCTTCTTCGAATAGCAGACATGTATTTCGAAGCGAAAGCTTCACTACGGGACCTTGGGCTTCGATCGCAGACCGTGTCAACTTGACCCGCAGCTGATAAAGACGTCAGACTATGAAAAAGACACAAATTGAATCAGTATCCATGACTAGGAGTCGAATCCACAGCTGCGCAAACAGATCTACTTCAAGGGCCACTCAGCGAGACCACTAGGCTATCGCGTTTTCGTTTTCGTTATTGTTCACCAGGCTATCGTCACAGCCAACACGCCTCATGTTAAACCGCACCACACTGAAGTGCTGTGTATTGAAGACCGTCGTCTTCGTCACATTCCATCTGCTCCGTCCCACGCACTGCCTGCTCACTGTCGTCTTCTACGTAGCACAAATCCGTGCTTTCGCTCCGATTCGAATGTAGTAAACATTCTGTGTAGTTTTTGTAAAGTGCAATAATATGTTCATCGCATCCATCGTCCCGTCTGCTCTAGGGCAAGCTGTCCGTGGACGACATGCCCGGCTTCACGTGGGTGTCACCCTTTCAGTGGGAAGCGAACGAGGCGGCATTCGACGACGACCGCGGCAGCCAAGACGAAGTGACCGTGATCGCGTACAGCAGCGGCACGTCCGGCATACCCAAGAACATTGAGCTTCGGCGAAAATATCTCGTCCACTACCTCGCTGCTATCAAGTGAGAACACCTGAAAAAAGGCCCCTGTGATTGTCCGGTCGCGTGCGTGTGTGTATTAGCGGGTATACAGGAATGCGTGCGCACATGCTCGCGCCTAAACGATTTCTAACGACTTTTTAAAGTGAAAGCTTAACTGGCCTAGTCAAGCCATGGTCATTGGCGCCGCAATTTGGCCTTGCAGAGGAGAAGCTGTGGTGGTGTGGCAGCCACGTGAAATATCTCCTCTCGTCCCCTCTTTTATCCCTCGTAGGGCTTTACAGGAACAGTTCTGAAAACAACACTGCATTTAACACATATAATGAGAGCGCTCCAACGCAAAGTCCTATTTCACGCGATTTGCAATTACAAACTAAACTCTATGGTATTTCCGGCTATCCTATACGAACCAGCATAATTTCCTGTTTTATCCTACCAACCGCAGACAAATATATTCGGTTTTATACCTGTAACAACCTGCATGTTCAAATGAAACACTGAGCACCTTAGGGTAATCATGGGGAGCATATCACATGTTCGTTTTTATTTCTTGAGTGCGTGACCGGTTGCCTGCCTGTTTGGCTGCCTGGTTGCCTGCCTGGTTGCTTGGTCAGTCGGTCGGTGGGTCTGAAGACGTTAGCTCATATGCGTGCAATTTCACAGTCAGTGGCGGATCTATTCTCGTCGCAGAGGGTGTTTCGATACCTCTTGCTGCAGTTCAGAAAGGAATTAAAGTGATTACTAGTGACTCGAAGAGTGCAGTACACAACTTCTGCAGGGGCAGAGCCTCTGCAGAAGCGGTTAGCTGGAGGCGGGGACAGGGGTAGGTCCGTCGATATTGGTGGTCTGGACAGCGGCACATCAAGCCCTAAGATGGAATGAAGAAGCACATGAGCTTGCCCGAAGACTCACTGGCCGGGAGAGCTCAGGCTCTCCTCGAAACGAACTTACAGTAACATAACAAGATAGGATGATCACCTATCGTTAAATTGCGAATTACCACATATTAACTAGAATGGAATGTCTGCAAGCAGATAGCAAACTAAGTAAAAAGAAGGAGTCAGCTTAGAGGAAACTCCAGGTCGGGGTATTTCTATACCAATGTATAGAAAATGTATAGAAAGAAGTTTTGTTAAACAATGTATAGAAAAGTATGTCCAGCGCAATTCTGTGCTAGATGTATTCTCTGTGACGGATGTGCTACCATGGTACACATGATCGCGACATGTCCACGTTATAGAGACAACACACGCACACAAGACTCATGGGAGACTCTAATGCCCAACCCAGACCTAGAAGTCCAAAGAAACATCGTCAATCAAGCTTTGGCCGCCGCCGAGACCCAAGGGGTTATGGCTGGCGCTTAGGGGTGCGGGGGGGGGGGGGGGGGGCGGAGAAAAAGGACAAAGTCCTGCGACCCTCCAACTAACTCTGAAATAAAAATTTTCCATCTACCTCGAACGCGCTTAGCCAATGCAGACCGTCTCACATCGAGCTCCCTCCAATCTGCCCCAACTGGCTGCAAATTTTGCGTATCACCGAACCTATCTTCCATCACCCCAACCTATCTAACATCGTTCCCGGCAAGTTGACATCGTTCATCCAACATCCATGTTTGGAGAATTATACCTGTTGTCACCATGGAGCGATCTTTTGGTAATACAAAGTGGCAGCGCGCGCTTTAAGCCTACTGCTGACGCCGCGTCCGCCACACCACATCTTATGCAGTCGATGGAAGTCGCCGAAGACGGCACTGCGCCGGTCGAGATTCTGGCCTCATCACAAGCCTGGCCTGCTCCCGCATTCCTGCCCAATACCTCTCCACTTCAAGACGCAGAAGACCCCACCTCATTCACTACGGTTATGTGCGTCCGTAGAACCCGCAAGCTACCCCGGCCACCCCGTCATCGACAAATGCTCATCTCAGCTGGCTTTTCATCCCTGCATCACTGATAGGTGCGCTGGTGAATCATATCATCACTCTTATCACGTCCACCACCCACCTCACTGACCACGCACGCACAGAAATTACTGAAATGCCTTCTCGGCGTTTCATAAGTCCTCGGCGTCTCAGCAGTCTTCGGCGGCTTATCGGGCCCCGGCATCTCATCGGAAACCAGTGTCTTATGAGAAACTTGCGTTGCATCGCTTTCTAGGTTGACTCCTCACCCCATAACCCGTACCAACTCACCACCGCAAACTGAGCCCGAACAATACTCCGTATCGAGCACACCGGGCTCACTCTCTCCCAACTCCTGTCCGGCATCTCTTCTCGCATCCGCACCAACATTAGGGTACGAATGATGCGATCCACAAACACCGTGTCCGTTACCGTCCCACAAACAATCTACTGCAAACAAATAGCGCACCGCTCCAACCCACACCTTGTGCATTGGGCATTTTGCTGCCTTCGCTGCCTTAAGTATGGGAACAGACAGCCTCAGTGCCCTTCCACCCAAGCCTACTGCCCTACCTGCACCACTACCCTTCTCTGCTCGTACCCTGCCCATCCCTTTGTCTCAGATGCCTGCGCTTTCAAAAGGACCATGTTACCTTCGCCAACGTCTGCCCGGTCCACAAGCAGAAGGACCAAGCCCCAGCGCAGCCCTCTAAAAAGGCAAAACCTCGTGACCCACCACCAAGCCATATCTCAGGCAATAGCCCTAAAATCTCCACAACGACTCCAAACCCCTCTTCGCGCAAGCATCTTCCCTACATTTACGCTGCAACCGCCACGAGCTATGCAGATGTACAACAAGGACCTTAAGTACCACCAACGCAATGCTTTTGACGCCCAAACTAGCGACCGGTCCAGCACTAGGCCCACTCCCAGAACCTATCTCTTCCAGAGCCCAGTCCCCATACGGATTCCGCCAGCGTAATGAGCCAAGAATCACCAGCCCCGAAACAGCATCCAGGTGGGCCACTTACCACTCCCTAACTCCCCACCCGAAGTTCTCGATAAACCCCCTATCGGAGGTTAAGTCTACATGCAGGCCCTTGACACGAGCATTACCCACCTTGGCTCCCTCTTTGACACCATACCACAACGCCAAGAATCCCTGGAACACCAAATCCAGGCACAAACACTACAGATCACTGAACTCACAGCCCTAGAAACTACTCTCTCCTACCCCGCCGTCAAGAAGGCAGAATTCATAGAACATATGCAGCATACGCTTACACCTTTCTTCTGCCCATCTGACTCCTCACTACTCAAAAAGAAATAGCCCTGCAGCCGTCTTCAGAGCCCCCACCTCGAGGACACATCAGACCTCCTATTACATGTTCCATAGCTTTCTCCAATGAAACTGCCGATGCATCCGCTCGGCACGTAGGTTCCTTTCCCAGCATCTCCTGACCCTTCCCCACCCCAAATCTGGTCTCCTACTCCAGCACACCAGAGGCGAACGCACCCTCCCTGGATACAGAACGGTTCATGCGAGTTCTACGGATCGAAACCCACTGGTCTCACACATCCGGAGAGACCTCAAATTCTCAGTCCTCCAAATTCCTCGTATAATAATAGAGGATCTAATTGCCGTCGACCTGTTCCTCTCGAATACGCCCCCCCCCCACAATCCTCATTGACTTCGACAACCCCCTCAAACAACATTCCCTCCTAATCCACCTTTCTGATTTCCTCCAAACCATTACTTCCCCGCTCCTTGTGGCAGGCGACTTCAACGAACCACACACACAGTTGGGCTACAGAACCACACACAAAGCAAGGCGCTTACTCCACTATCACATATACTCTCGACACTACTCCGTGCTGAATGACTTTTTTGCACCCCTCTAGACACGGTTTCTTTTATCACAGAGACACCACACTCGACTTGACCTTCGCTCTATACATTCCACTTCTTAGTTGGCAGAATACTGACACATCCCTACTTAGCGACACATTCCATCTTTGTTATCAACATGCCCACACAATACCCCCTACAGAAGGCGAAGGTTCGGCACACTTCGTTGTCAGACGTTCGGCGTTTTTACCCCTACCCCCGCCCAACGCCTCTGACTACTCTGCATGGGTCACTGATATGAGAGACACCCAGGCACGAGCCACACGTGAAAATTTCAAACCTACTCCCAGTGACAACCCTGATCCTCACCTCCTACCACTGTGGAAGCGGAGACGGCGTCTCCAACGCACATTAGCTACACAACCGCGCAACACACAGCTCCGCGACAGCACTCCGCAACGACATCCCCCACTGCAAGACACTCGACATCGAAAACTGCACTCGAACATTCGACCACTTCGACGGAACTTTACATAAAAAATCAGCCTGATACCTTCTCCGCTTCCTTCTCGGACCTCAACCTTATCCCATATCCACTCTCTAACGCCTCTTTGCCTCCCATCCTCAACCAGAGGCTTTACCACACCTCCGACAACTATATTTCCCAACCTAGCATCCCCTTTAAACTCACCTTATCACGGCCCAGCCATTCCCGCACTAGACGTGCTGTTTACGCACACAGAACTTGACACAGCACAAGCGCACTGTAGCACACACTCTCCCCCCGGTGTAGACAAAATCGCAAACACATTTCTCGAGAACCTCCCCTCCGAAGGCCACATCTTTCTTCTTACTGTCATCAACGACGCCTGGACCTCTGACACCCTGCCAGTGGATTAGACAACATCCCTGGTTTCATTCATACCGAAACCCAATAAACCCTGCACCATCAACAACCTCCGTCCTATTTCCATGACCTCCTGCGTGGGCAAGCTTATGGAGCATATGGTGCTTGACCGCCTCAATTCCCATCTTCTGACCGCCGACTACAGATCCACCCAAGACCTTTTCCATCGCCTTCAGCGCACCTTCATTAACACAAATGCT
This sequence comes from Amblyomma mixtum, assembly GCF_055824585.1. Classification (NCBI taxonomy): domain Eukaryota; kingdom Metazoa; phylum Arthropoda; class Arachnida; order Ixodida; family Ixodidae; genus Amblyomma; species Amblyomma mixtum. The sequence continues at coordinate 162,704 of NW_028317734.1, read as the reverse complement.
CCAGACAGTGCTCAGGTGAATGCCTTAGTAACAGTTTACATACGCAAGGCTTTCGACTACATATCACAAGGCCACATCCTCACCATACCAGCTGACACACAGGGCGGACACAGCATACACAATTACATAAGAGCTTTCCTATCCTACCGCTCCGCCCGTGTCCGCTATCTCGACAAACTGCGTCACGCCATCTGAGTCGCTCGTGGCAGTCCGCGAGGTGCCGTCTTCTCTGCCGATCTCTTTAACCTATTCATGGTACCGCTCATCCGGTTCCTAGCCGATATTCCTGACCTTCATTTCCTCTTCTATGGAGACGATCTCACCTCGTGGGTCGCCACTGACTCACCGGAAAAGGTCCAAACCACACTCCAACAGGCACTAACTCACACACCTCCCCTAGCGGGCCTGCAACCCACTACGGAGAAATCAGAACTTCTACTCATAACAAGTAGTAAATATAAACTGGCGATGAACCTCTCCATCTCCCTCAACCTCGCCGGACAGCGCACCTCCCGCGTCAACCCTTGCCGCGTCCAGGGTATGCCACTGACCTCCAACACTTCCACCTCTGCCATCAATGTGTCCATGCGCACATGCAACTCAGTCACACGCTTAGTTCGCCGCATAGCCTTAAAACTTGCCGGCCTCCCCGAGACAAACGCCAGCCGCTTTGCTCAAGCGCTGGCCCCGACTAAATTTCTGTACTACGTCCCTTACAGCCCCTTTACAGCCCCTTTACAGCCACACAACAAGGCAAACTAATCCGGGCCCTCAATACACTATATAACGCAACACTAGGACTCTCCCCACAGACTTCTACAGACACCCTGTACAAAGCCTGCCTTTTCCACCCCATTCAAGCCCTCCTTAACCTGAACTAGGAGAGACAAATCATCCGCCTGGCCAGTTCACCAGCTGGGCGGTAGATACTATCCCACACTCCCTACGCACCTATCTCTTTCTCAGACCCACGACAGTCTGCGATCTTCAATTCATCAGTTGAAATTCAATTTATTTTGCCATCATTGAGCAGATGATGGGGGGGGGGGGGTAAAAGCTGCCTTTGGGCAGCTTTACAAGGCCACGGGCCCCCACATTGGCAGCAATGCAGTATTCCGGCATGTGGGCATAAAGGCGAGTACATCCCATGTGCATCTAAAAACAAACAAAAATACAGAGAACAAAGCTCTTTTCAGTTCGCAGCAATCACCACACCAAAAAAAGCAGAGTGTAAACAAGCGGAAAGGAGCTCACAATCATTGCGAGTTAAAAAAAAATAGGTTAAACAAGCCACACAAAAGAAGAGGTTTAGAATAAACGCATAAAGTACTCCAACAGGTCCCGGCGTGCAGCATTTCTAAGAACAATGTTGTTTTGTGCGAGGTTGTTAAGAAGCCGGGGTAGCCTATTTTTTAATGTTTCATCACCGTACGAAGTTGTGGAAGTTTTCACGCTCCACCGCTCAATATTCCTGGTACTGTGTATTGAATCTCGTTTTTCCAGCACACCTAATTGTGGTTTGCTGTTTGAGACTTCGTTTTTCACACTCTTGCTCAAGCGGTAGTCGTAAAACTGTGTAATTGAATGTATACTACGCTTTATGAAAAGGGTTTTGTGGTAGGTATACGGAAGGTTTTCAAAGGTTCTCAAAAAATTTTTCACACATGTAATTTTGTGAAGATTTCCTACTGTGTTTGCATCCACAGTTAAATGCCAATAGCCGAGATGAAATTGGAACAACGAATGATACAGGATTAGCAATACATTTCGTGGTAGTATCTCACGATTCCTATAGAGAAGGCCAATAATATGTGGGCATTTTTTTACGAGGCTAACAAGGTCATCCCATGACATTCTTTCATTAAATATTGCGCCTAATGTTTAAAATGAAGGAACGATTTCTAAGGCCACAAACTGAAGAAATATATAATTGGGGACAAGCAGGCTTGTTTTTTCCTCTGAAAACATAGAATTTAGTCTTTTCGGTGTTAATTCATATCGCATTTTTATTACTGCAGCTTTCTTCTTTAGCTTAAGCGCATTGTTTGCAGCATCTATCACCTCAGCTTTATCTCCGGCAAGAAAAGTTCTGCTGTCGTCAGCATAGATGATAAATTTGACGAGGGGAGTTGCATGCACAATGTCACTGATATAAATATTAAAGAAAAAGGGGCCCAGCATGTTGCCCTGCGGAACGCCACAGCCTACAGGTTCCATGTCGGATAGGAAGCCGTTTATTGTTAATGTCTGTTTGCGATGCATTAGATAGGACTGTACAAGCGATAGTGCATGGCTGCGGAATCCACAGCGCTCCAGCTCAAAGAAGTATTTCATGGTTTAAATAAACGAGCGCCTTCGAGAAATCAAGAAATATGCCAATCACTACCCTATTGTGCTCGAGTTCATTCAATATTGTCACCAGGAAGCGGGCAGCACAGCCGTATTCTCAGACGGGGCTCCGAACCGCCAAGCAAAAGCTAGACGAAGACGACGCTCCACCACGCGCTGGGAGCCAAGTTTCGGCCACCAGGTGGCGCCTGCAGAGTGTCAGCAGTGTGGCATTGCCCCCCTCCCTTCCAAGAGGCATCGGCTCGATGCCGCACGGGCGGGGAAAAAAAACAAGAATAGAGGGAGGGCGGAAAGTTAACTGCGCGAGTGTCTCCGTGAAGAGGGAGCTAACGGGAGTAATACGGCTTCATTCTGGCCACGTGGACTACTTCGGACGTCGGTTATCGAGAGGACCGGACACTTCCTTGGGGAAGCACCTCGTAGGTCACCGCGCTGAGGCGGCGTAACACCTGGTAGGGACCAAAGTAACGGCGAAGAAGCTTCTCAGAGCGCCCTCGCAAACGGATCGGGCTCCACACCCAGACTTGGTCACCGGGGGTGTAAATCACCTCCCTGCGGCGGAGGTTGTAACGCTTGGCGTCGCGTTGTTGTTGGCGCCGGATTCGTTGTCGAGCCACATGGCGAGCGGCTTCGGCGTCACGAACAAATTGGTCAGCGGCCACGACAGAAGAAGGAACAGGGTCCGGAAGGAGCATGGCGTCCAGCATGGTCAGGGCTTCGCGACCGTGCACCAAATGGAACGGAGTGAAGCGTGTCGTTTCGTGTAGCGCAGTGTTGTACGCGAACGTGATGCAAGGTAGTATCCGGTCCCAGTTCCCATGGTCATCGTCGACATACATCGAAATTATATCGGCGATTGTCTTGTTTAGCCGCTCAGTCAGTCCGTTCGTTTGCGGATGGTAGGCTGTAGACTTTCGATGGCTGGTGCCACTGAGACGAAGTACCTCGCTCGTTAATGCCGACGTAAACGCGGTTCCCCTGTCAGTTAATACGACAGTAGGGGCTCCGTGACGAAGCACAATGTTGTGAATGAAGAAATCTGCGACTTCGGCTGCGGTACCACGGGGAAGGGCCTTGGTCTCACAGTAGCGGCTAAGATAGTCAGTGGCGGCAGCAATGTAGCGGTTACCCATGGAAGACGCCGGAAATGAACCAAGTAAGTCCATGCCAACCTGTTGAAATGGGAGGCGCGGGGGATCAATAGGCTGCAGGAGCCCGGCTGGTTTAGTCGGCGGCGTCTTCCGGCGCTGGCACTCACGACATGTTCGTACGTAGCGTTGGACAAGCGCAGCAAGCCTGGGCCAGTAGTACTTGTGACGTATGCGCGCCAACGTGCGGGAAAACCCGAGGTGGCCCGAAGAAAGGTCGTCGTGGCACGCACGCAAAACTTCGTCACGAAGCGCTGTAGGTACTGCAAGCAGATAGACAGTGTCCGTTGGGCCGTAATTTTTTGTAGAGGACACCATCACGCAAGCAAAACGATGACAGTCCGCGCTTGAAGAGTCGAGGAGGAGATGGAGCGGTTCCTTCGAGGTACTCGATGTGGGGAAGCAGTTCGGAGTCGGCCCACTGTTGGCGGGCAAGAGTGGATGTGGTGACAGCACCGATGAAAGCGGAATCGTCGTCGGACTCGTCCGCGGGGCAGGAAATAGGAGCGCGGGACAGACAGTCAGCGTCGCTGTGTTTCTGTCCGGACTTGTGCACGATGATGACATCAAATTCTTGTAAACAAAGGCTCCATCGAGCAAGCCGCCCCGAGGGATCTTTCAGATTCGCCAGCCAACACAGTGAATGATGATCGCTCACAACCCGAAATGGGCGGCCATACAAGTACGGACGAAATTTTGTAATGGCCCACAGCACAGCCAGACATTCCTTTTCCGTGGTGGAATAGTTGACTTCGGAACGGGATAAAGTGCAACTGGAATAAGCAATCACGCGTTCTAGGCCATCTTGCCACTGAACAAGAACCGCACCGAGACCAACGTTACTGGCATCTGTGTGTAGTTCCGTGTCGGCCTCCTCGTCGAAGTGGCCAAGTACAGGCGTACATTGGAGACGCGACTTAAGCTCCGTGAAGGCTCTTTCTTGGTCCTGGCCCCAGAAGAAGGGTTCAGCGTCTTTGGTCAGGCGGGTCAGAGGCTCAGCTAGCTTGGAGAAATTAGCAACAAACCGGCGATAGTAGGCGCAGAGGCCCAAGAAACGACGTAGGCTCCGTTTGTCCGTGAGCTTGTGGAAGGCATCTACGGCGGCCGTCTTTTCGGGGTCTGGACGAACGCCTTGAGCGCTGACAATATGACCAAGAAACTTCAGCTCATGAAACGCAAAGTGACACTTTTCCGGTTTGAGAGAGAGACCAGCGGAACGTATGGCCTCGAAAACAGCACGCAAACGTTTCAGGTGTTCATCGAACGTGTCGGAGAAGGTCACGACATCGTCGAGATATACGAGGCACGACTGCCACTTCAGGCCAGACAGCACCGTGTCCATCATTCGTTGGAATGTGGCAGGGGCAGAACACAAGCCAAAAGGAAGCACCTTAAACTCGTATAAACCGTCAGGGGTAATAAAGGCGGTCTTCTCGCGGTCGCGTTCGTCCACCTCGATTTGCCAATACCCACTGCGGAGGTCAAGGGACGAAAAGTAAGTGGCATGGCGCAGGCGGTCTAGGGAATCATCAATGCGTGGCAGAGGGTACACATCTTTTGTTGTGACGTTATTGAGGCGCCTGTAATCCACGCAGAACCTGAGGGTGCCATCTTTCTTCGTGGCGAGGACAACAGGCGATGCCCAGGGGCTCGTGGATGGTTGTATGACGTCGTCCTGGAGCATTTGGGTAACTTGGCGGCGGATGGCGTCACGTTCTTTTGAAGACACACGATAAGGCCGCTGACACAGGGGTCTTTGGTCGTCCGCAACGATAATTCGGTGCTTGGTGAGCGGCGTCTGCCGCACCTTGGAAGTTGATGCAAAACAGTCGCGGAAGGAATAAATGAGATTTTCTACGCACCGTTGCTGACTGGCCAAGAGGTGCGGGTTTACATCGGTCACGTCGTCGAGATCTGACGTCGTGGACAAAGAACACTGCCGGGTACACTCTCCAAGCTCGTCAAAATAAGCGACGACCTCTGTCTTCGTTAGATGTTGCGGTTCACAGGTAAAGTTGGTGACTAGGATGTCGGTACGACCGTTAGTAAGTTCTACGAGGCCTCGGGCTACACAAGCTTGCCGAGCGAGTAGCAGCGACATGTTCGCTTCAGCGATGCCAAGGGTGCCGGTGCTGCTATCACACTCGACTGTGACGAATTTGCTGGCTCGCGGAGGAAGCGTTATGTGGTCGGCACATAGGCGCAACACTACTCTGCTAGGCTCGCTGTTGGTGTCAAGGGCTCGCTGGGGGGAAAAAGATACCATGAGCTCCCGAAGGTCGATGACCGCACCATACTCTCGAAGGAAATCCATGCCCAGAATCAGATCTTTCGAACAGTCACGTAATACGGCAAAGGAGCCAGTGAAAGTAAGACCTCCGATCTGGATACGGGAGGTGCAGACACCGATCGGCGTCACTACATGGCCACTGGCGGTGCGGATCACGGGTCCACACCAAGGCGTCAGAACCTTACGGAGACTCGTGGCGAGCTGACTGCTCATCACGGAAAAATCAGCACCGGTATCGACGAGTGCGTTCACTTGATAAGTGTCGGCAGTAACTAAAATTTCAGCTGAAAGTAATCGTTCGCAGCACGTCGGTGAGGTCGTCGGATCGGGTGGTCGCTGCCCGGGTCGTCGCGTCGAATCGTCGGGTGGAGGCTGTTGACTCTGTGCAGTGGCGGCAGCCCTACCCCCGGAGGACGCCGTCTTCAGTTTTCCCGGCGAGGGGACGTGCGTCTGAACTTCTGAACTGACCAGAGGTGGAGGGCCGATTGGGCGAAGTAAAGCGCCTCGGGGACGGCGATCGCGATTGGCGCTGCTGCGAGGTCGTCGGGGGCAGCACGTGAGCGGCGAGGTACTCATCTGTGTCCTGCGGTCTTTCACCATAGCGCGGTCGAGGCGCGTACGGCGGAAATCCTCTCAAACCCATACGCCTGTACGGGCAATGCCGCAGAATATGGCCAGGCTCCCCGCAGTGGTAGCAGAGCGGGCGATCGTTGTACGTGCGCCACACGTGCGCTTTGCTGATAGGAGGGCGCAGATCCTGCTGCTGCTCGACGGGGCGCAGGTAACGGTGGGGTGGTCGAGGTCCGGCAACGGGGCGAAACGCTTGCGGCACGGGGGCAGGTCGGCGCAGGGCATCGCTGTACGACATGACGTGCGGCTCTGGTAGTGGTGCTGGTGGTGACTGCACCGCTCGCTGGATTTCGTCACGGATGACGTCCGCCGTTGAAGGTATACCTGCCGACGGAGCATCCAAGCGGAGGTGTCGCAGTTCTTCGCGGACAATGCTCCGTACAACCTCTCGCAGCGCCTCGTCCCCTGGGCCTGGCAAGGACGTGAAGTAGTGAGTGGCCGCTACATTCGCCTGACGGCCGTATTGGGCACTGCGTTCCTGCAGCGAACGTTCCATGCAGGTAGCTTCCTTGGCGAAGGCGGCGACGGTTAGCGGAGGGTCGCGCATGAGGCCAGCGAACAGCTGCTCCTTCACCCCACGCATAATGTGCCGTACCTTTGTAGCTTCGGGCATGGCAGGGTCGGCCCGATTGAAGAGGCGTGTCATGTCCTCTATAAACATGGCCACGCTCTCGTTGGACTGCTGTGACCTAGAGCGAAGGGCGATCTCAACATTTTCCTTCCGTTGGTTCGAGCTGAATGTAGCGAGCAACTCGCGGCGAAAAGCTGCCCAGTTGGAGAAGGCCGCCTCGTGGTTCTCGAACCACGTTTTCGCCGAGTCGAGCAGTGCAAAATACACATTCAACAGTTTCCGCTCGTCGTCCCACTGATTGAATGCGGCCACACGGTCAAAACTGGCCAACCAATCCTCTACATCTTCGAACCGGTCGCCGTGGAAGGATTGTGGCGACCGAGGTGCGAGTAGGACGAACAGCGTAGCACTGCCGGAGCACTGACCTGTCTGGCTGCTGCCAATGGTGGATGTCATAGCGCGCACAGGCCTGGTCAGTGGCTCGAACTCGGGTTGCAGGCCTCGCAGGCGACGGCTCGCTTTGTGGACGGGTGTGGTGTCCGCGCGTTGGGGAGAAGCTTCACGGCTGTCGTCGGGGTCAGCGTACATGGGACGGTACCCAGCACGGCTCCACCAAATGTCACCAGGAAGCGGGAAGCACAGCCGCATTCTCAGACGGGGCTCCGAACCGCCAAGCACAAGCTAGACGAAGACGACGCTCCGCCACGCGCTGCGAGCCAAGTTTCGGCCACCAGGTGGCGCCTGCAGAGTGTCAGCGGTGTGGCAATATGTATTCCCTTCGACCTAACTTTGCAAGTTCAGTAGAGCGATGCTTACGTAAGCCATACTGAGCCTTTGTTATGATTTGGTGCATTTCTTGAAGCGGCAAAAGGTTTATGAGTATAACTTTTTCGAGTAGTTTAGAAAATATGCCTAAGATAGATATTGGCCTGTAATTTCGGAACTGGTTTCTATCAAACTTTTTTAAAGGTAACAGTTACACGTGCGATTTGTATTTTACGAGGAAATATAGCAGTACTGACACAAAGGTTTAGGATGTGCGTAACATATGATAAAATAAGGTCAAAAATATGCCTAAAAAATTGGCAGTGGCTTAGCTCTGCTATGCCAGGATATACGTAGCGTGAGGTGTTGGTATATCTTGGTTAAGCTTGTTGTTATTAGCTTGGTTTCCCCCGTGTTAAACCTTTAAATTCCGCTACGCGTAACTATGACTAAATTAGAGACGAGACAATGTGCAGTGTCAATTGTGAAGCGTTTATTTATTTCTTGTGGTTTCTCTTCTTGTTCTCCTCGTTGGTGAAGCGATAGGCCATCGGCGTTGACATAGGCGTTGGCGTTGAAAACGTTTTAGACTCTGATCATTTTAAGGAAAGGAAGTGCGCATAATGGCGCCCTGAGTCAGTGGACGCCTGAATCGTGCTTATAGGTACGTGGGGTGACAAGAGAGGGAGATGTGGGCCGCAGGCATTGACAAGGTTGTGCCAGAAACGTGTCGCTGAAACCATAGACCATCGGCGTTCAATGTGTTCATTGCCGTTGGCGTTTTTCCTCCATGGAACAAGGCGCAGTAGCTGTTGTTGTGTTTGTGACTGAGAGAAGAATGAAAAGGAAATTGCACGGGCCTGCCTACTGGCTCGAGCCAAGCCACCACCGCTGCCACGTGCAGATAGAGGAGAGTTAAGAGATCAGAGGAAAGAGAAAAAGGAAAGAAAAGACGCGTGTCGCTGCAACAACTAAGTCCGCCGGAGCGGACGCTGCTCAAAAAGCAGATAAGCGGCCGAAGCCGCGCTCGCCGAAGCGAGGACAGCTACAACCGTGTATCCTTCGCACGCTTGAGAGGCAATATGGGTATAAAGAGGGCGTCTATTACGTGGACATCACAGGGACGTCGCCCGCAGGATTCTTCACGGCTGCCGTAGTCCACCGGGGAATGAATGTCGATGGGCTATCTTTTCGGGCCCCAAATTCAACACGAGCGGAGGAAGTCGCAATAGCTCTCGCTGCCGCCGATCCAAAATCGAAAACGGTTATTACAGACTCTCGCCGGGCCTGTGAACATTATCTTGCAGGCGAAATATCACCTCTGGCCTCGCAAATTCTAAGACGCGCTCTCGCCGATCCAACTCGCACAAAAGTGATCTGGGCTCCTGGCCACCAGGGTCTACGAGGCAATGAGGCCGCTGATGCGGCCGCCCGAGCGCTCACACACCGGGCTCCTCATCCTAGCTCTCATGGCTCAGAAGCTCATAAACCGCTTCTGCGGTTCCGCGAAATCCTAATTTATTATTGCGACAGCCACCGTCTCTACCCGGCACCTGCCAAGGGGCTGAGTAAGGCGGAGGAGCGAACTCTGCGGCGCCTGCAGACAGGAACCCTTCTCTGTCCTGCAATAGCAAAACACTTCGATCCGAACACAGATGGGCGCTGCCCGCACTGTGGAGAGATCTGCGATATCTTTCACATGGTGTGGGCATGTACTCAGAAACCTCACCTTCCCCCCTCCCCCACCCCCACCCGAGAGGCATGGGAGACTGCCCTCCTCAACTGCTCCACACTGGAGTCCCAAAGGGCTCTGGTCAAGCGGGCGCGAGACGGGGCCTCGTCATGCGGTGTCCCGGACTAAGGATACCGACCATGCAGCAGGGTTATTTATTTTTTTTTTTAACCCTCAAGCTCTCTTGATTAAAGTTTTTCACCACCACCACCACTCCACATTTATACACGCGGGGCAATGTTCTCGCGCATGCGCAGTAGCCCGCAGCGCCGAGTGTGCACGGTGAGGCACGCCAGCTGTGCGTAGTGACGTCACTTACTCCTCGCACATGCGCAGTATGGTCGAGCAGAAGAGCACGCGAAACGGCGAGACTGTGGTCAATGTGGCTCACGCTACAATATGCTTTATCTGGAGGTCGTCGATGTCAACTGATGTGCTACAGTTCCAATTCAATTCAATTTCAATTTCAATTTTTTTTTGAATTTCTTTTACAGGAAATAGAAACACTTTTTGGGCCCATAGCCAGCGGCTCGTTCGGGTCCAAGTACACGAAAGACGTAAAAGCAAATTCAAAAACGGCGGACATATACAGAAAAGCGTAAGCGTAGTACAAGATTAAAAGCAAAGCAGTCTAAATAACACTGGTAGATAACATTCGGCACGGCAAAAGGAAGAAAATAGCTTTGAAAACATGACATGGAAAAAGAACTTTCGGACATCAAGTGTTAGTAAAAACTATCGTGTTACATACAAAGTACATAATAACAGAAAACTGTGACGAAAAAAGAATTTCAGGTGAAATCAATTATTTCAATTAAGTGTTTTTTAAACATACCAGCAAATTTGTGTGAGTTTTTAAGAGAAATGGGTATCGGGTTCCAAATTTTTACCCCAGCAGACTGCACTAAACGCTCACCATATACATTGCGGATGGGAGGGAGGTTGAAATTGCCGAAAGAGAGGTTTCTAGGGGACCGAAGCGGCAGATGAAGTATTGATGCATGAAAAGGGTGGTTGTGTCTTACTATGTTGTGAATACATACAGAGATTTTTAATCGGTACAATGAATCAAATGGAAGGGTCATTGACTTGCGGAATAACGGTTTGCTGTGCTCATAACGGTTAGACTTGTTTATTATTCTTAATGCACATTTTTGAAGACGGATAATAGGATTTAAATACGTATGGCAAGTTGCGCCCCATGCTTCGACACAGTATGATAGATGGCTTTCGATGAAGGCAAAATAAAGCATTCGTAATGTAGAGAATTCAAATAATTCCTTAACCTCATGAAGAGCATGACATCCAGATGCCATCCAGATTCCTGGATGGCTGTCGTTACAGCTACATCCTAAACCGGTTTGAGAAATAGAGTGTCGGTAATCTGAACAACATCACTGAGGACATTATCTGGAGCAACATTTCTAGAAACACCAACAAAGTGCTCACTGAACGTATCTGCTAATTCTTTTCCGGATATCTTTGTCCATTAATAATCATAGTATTTTTCAGCAGAATCGCTATTTCACCCCAGAGCAGTGTTTAGTCGCTTCCGCGTAATGTCGACCCGACCTCCAGTTGTCGCATATTAATTTGTGTGGTGGAAGTTATCGTTTTTCTTAAGATCGCAATTCAAGCGGCTTCAAAATTTTTTTAAATGCTGTCAAGCCACATTCAGGTTTGGACTTAAAAACATGTGATATAGGCTGTTCTTCGTGTTTATCTTAGCCAACAGTTCCTGTGGGACGCATGGTTTGCACGTGCGATGACTTTGTTTTCTTGTTACTATCCAAAAACGTGCCTTGTAAATTGTCTTCAGAATGTTTAAGAATGCCTCGTACGCATTATCGGCATCATTTTTTAAAAGGACAGGCTCATAGTTGGTTTTTTGACATACTTTCTAAATGTGTAGAGTTTTTTCAGACATAAGGTGGAAAGAGTATGCGAGACTGCTTTTCCTTTTAGACATGTTGGTTGGTTGGTTGGTTGGTTGGTTGGTTGGTTCGTTTATGGGGTTTAACGTCCCAAAGCGACTAAGGCTATGAGAGACGCCGTAGTGGAGGGCTCCGGAAATATTGACCACCTGGGGTTCTTTAATGTGCACTGACATCGCACAGTACACGGGCCTCTAGAATTTCTCCTCCAAAGAAATTCAACCGCCGCGGCCGGGATCGAACCCACGTCTTTCGGGTCAGCAGACGAGCACCATAACCACTAAGCCACCGCGGCGGCCTTTTTAGACGTGTTTTTAACCACATAAATATTGGCAAATGATCGCTGATGTCAGAAACTAATACTCCGGAACTGATCATGCTGGGATCATGGTTGGTAATATGCAAGTCAATGAGCGATGAACACAGGGCAGTAACTTGCGTTGACGTTTTAATTGTATTAGGAAGTCCATGCGTTCTAAGCAGTAAATCTAAACTATTTTAGGATATGTCAGTGCATGACATATTTATACTTAGGTAACCTCCAAAAACAAGGTTTAAGTGAACAAGGAATGTGTAAACAAGGAATGTGTTTGGGTTTCTTTGAATGATGGTGCATTTCGTGTCATCATCGGCGTTTTCTACCGTCCTCCCGACATGTCTGGTGCGTTTTCAGATGAATATCATCGGGTGCTCAGTGAAATGTATGCGCGTTTTCCCAATTCCGCTGTTATTATATTTGGAGATTTTAATTTTCCAAGAATTAATTGGTCAACACTTTCCGTAGTGGACACAGATGCAGAAGCACATTCTTTTCTCAGCACTTGCCTTGATTTTTCATTAACACAACTCATTAACCAACCAACACTATCAACTAAAGCCTCTTCCAATGTACTTGATTTAGTTCTCACAAACAAACCTGATATAATTTCAGGCATAACTCATGAGGAACGCATCTCTGACCACGATGTTATCACTGGGTACATTACATTTCGCGCTAGTAAAATGATAACTACTAAAAAGAAAATAAGATGTTACGGCAAAGCAAATTTTGATGCAATTAATGCAGAATTATTAATGTTTTTTAATAAATTTTGGCATGATTTCTGCTCTCGCTCTATAGAGCAGAACTGGATCCTTTTTAAAACTGCCCTCAATGATCTCATCGACCAGTTCATTCCCATGTTAACGATTACCTGTGATAGCAGTTCTCCTTGGTTTACTAACCGTTTTCGGCGGCTGAACAACAAAAAGAAAAAACTATACAGACAGGCAAAACTGAATGGTCTTGTGAGTTCACACGACAAATACAGAGCATGTGAAAGGGATTATAAGGCACTATTAAAATCTACTCGGTGCAACTTATTTTCTCATGACTTGTCTTCCATGCTGAAAAATAATATTCGGCGTTTTTGGCGTGTGGTAAACCCAGTAATTCGACCTGACATCACTTTTATAGATTCTGTTGGTGTTCCCATCCCTGATTCAGAGTGCGCTCAACTTCTTAACGATGCGTTTGTAACTGTGTTCACAGATGAAGACATTACTTCCTTGCCTACATTAAGCGCACTAGTGGGACTAACTATGGACGAGATAGTCATCAGTGAGCCTGGTGTTTTATCTCTACTAAACAATCTCAAAACATCTTCTAGCTCTGATCATATGGGCTTCAATAATAAAATTTTAAGGAATACATCACATAGCATTTGTTCCATGTTAACCGCATTATTTTTCCAATCGCTATCAACTGGCACCATTCCTAACGACTGGCGCATAGCTAAGATAATACCCATTTTCAAATCAGGTGATCGTGCTTCTCCGCTCAACTATCGTCCCATCTCCTTGACAAGTACAGTTTGTAAATTACTCGAGCATATTATACATACTCAGGTCATCAACTACCTTGAAGATCATAACATTATCTTCGATCATCAGCACGGTTTTCGCAAGGGCTACTCATGCGACACCCAACTTGCCGGTTTTATTAAAGATATTCATGCACTGATTGACGCTGGTTTTCAAGTTGACGCAATATTTTTTGATTTTTCTAAAGCATTTGATCGCGTTCCACACCAAAGGTTGTTGCTTAAACTTTCCCAACTGAACATTCACCCTAATATTATTGCATGGATAGCAGATTTTCTCTCATCTAGAATCCAGTTCACATCAGTTAACAACTCTAACTCATGTTACGCTAATGTTACGTCTGGAGTTCCACAAGGCAGTGTACTGGGACCTTTACTTTTCCTCATCTATATTAACGACTTACCCAATTGCGTGACGTCCAGAATCAGACTATTTGCTGACGATTGTGTGCTTTATCGATGTATAACCTGTAACACTGACAGCAAGCCACTGCAGTCTGATCTTGAAGCGATAAGCACATGGTGTTCTAATTGGTTAATGCCTTTAAATCTTTCCAAAACTAAGCTCATGTCTTTCACCAACAAGCAACGTATTCCTACCGCCTACTTTCTTGATAACAATAGTGTAGAATTCACCACAAGTTACAAGTATCTTGGCCTTAACCTTCAATCCGACTTATCATGGAATCATCATATTAATCTCACTCTTGCCTCCGCTAACCGTACTTTCGGACTTCTCAAACATAATTTAAAAGAGGCCGCGACACATGTAAAAAAACTAGCGTACACCACATTAATCCGTCCGAAACTCGAATACGCGTCTGCCATTTGGGATCCTCATCAGAATTATATCATCACTAACATCGAAGCCCTGCAAAACCGTGCTGCGCGATTCATCTTTTCTGATTATTCATGTTACACCAGCGTCACCTCATTGAAGACTAAAGCCGAGTTAGATAACTTAGCACTGCGCCGAAAAATTTCCCGTCTATCACTCTTCCACAAGCTTTATCACCATCCCTCCCTTCAGATGAATTCTTTCAGCCACCGCCAGTTATCTTTCCACGTCGCGATCATCCTTACAAAGTTAAACGCATTAACTGCCAGTCATTCCATTATGCCTATTCTTTTTACCACGCACAATAACCGAATGGAACGCTTTGCCATCAGAAATTGCCAAAGAATCTGATCTAAATAAATTCCAACATCTTATGCACTCATGTTTCAACAACTAAAAAGGTATTTTTTTCAGCGTTCTTTCTTCCGCCTTGTCTTCTTTTTATTTTATATTTTTTGTTTTGTACTTCAGCGTACTTTTTCCAGTGTCGTCTTTTTCTTTTTCTGGCGGTGCTGTTAATTATCTGAAATTTTGCTGTTATGTGCATTGTTGCGAACCTTTCTGTGAATGCCTATTTATGATTAATATCTTGTGATTTCTATTTTATTTTAGTGCAATATTTTTAACCTTATAACAATGCTTTGTACTTACTCACCCCCCCCCCCCCATGTAATACCCTCAAATGAGGGCCTTTGGGGGTATTTTGAATAAATAAATAAATAAATAAAGTGCTGACTGGTTACAAATGAAATCAGGCTTTCGAAAAAATTCAAGAAATTCAATATCGGCCACCTTTTGGTGAAAGCTAGCATACTGCAAAAACAGTACTGCCGCGAATCTTTGTAGCGTTCGTTTGTAGTGTTTGCTTATTCATGCTTCAAGGCTGCCGACACGCCGCTTTATCGCTTCGTTTGTGACGCACCTAGATTTATCTCGATTGATCGCATCCGCACGGAGCCGATTCTAGTTTGCGCCAGAATGTTCTAGTAACTTCTAAAGCTTTATCTCGAATGTTCGCTATCAGCTTTAAAAAGAGCACGGCCGACAGCGGCGGTCATTCTGTTCGACGACCGCCGAGCACGCGTGTTGCTCCGCCGACGAGTGATTCAGTTCTTTGCGGGCGAGAGTCAGCCCAAATAAAGAGTTCCGTTTCGAAAGGGCGTAAGGCAAGGATGCCCTCTCTCCCCAACGTTCTTCGTGTTATGCCTGGTTCCAGTCATCCGGCGCATTAACGACAGCCCATACATACGCGGCTTCTCTCTTCCTGGTCAGGGCCAAATCGAAGTTTCGGCCTTCGCCGACGACGTGTCGCTTTTTCTCAAGGACGAGGATAGCTACGCCTCTTTTTGCGGCTGTTTCACGAGTATAGCCAGATCTCCGGGGCCCTATTGAACAGGGGAAAAAGCAAGGCGCTAAGGTTTGGCACCTTCACACCGAACCTTGCGGGCGAGGTGAGTGGGTGCAGGGAGTGAAAGTCCTGGGAGTAGTATTCCTCGCCAGCGGAGAAGTAACCCGCGAAACCTGGACTAACCTCCGCACGAACGCTGAGAAACGCCTCTCGGTGGCGTGAACTTTCCGCCTTTCAATGGCAGAGCGCAGCTATATTGTGAAGTGTACAGTCCTAGCCGCATGTTTTTTTGTCGCCCGCGTCGCAACCCCACCGCGCACGTTTGCACGCAGGCTAACCACGGCCTGTTTTTCTTTCGTTTGGGCAGGCAAAATCGAGCTTGTGTCACGGTTGTTCATTCGCCTTCCGTCGTACATGGGTGGGTTCAGTGTACCTTGCCTCCGCACCATGTGTAATGTGCTCGCCTTGAGAGGTGTACGCGATCTTGTGCGCAACCCAGACGATCCCGGGAGAACACTCCTCGCATACTTCCTGGGTAGAGCGCGTAACGTGTTTTTTTTTTTTCAGAACACGTGGTTGGCCCTACAGCCGAGCAGCCGCCAGAATTTTTCGTTAACGTGCGTCGCACACTGGCGTCGTTGACTGCCAGCCTGCCCGATCTGGATGTTGATGAAACCCCGCCCTCCAGGATGTGTGAGGCACTAACGGTAGCAGAGCTCACCCGCGAACAACTCCAGAAAACGAGACGGGCGCGCTGGCGCCAACTGACCTCACCTGCATTTCCTGCAGATATCAGGGACTTCGGCTGGTTGCGAGGCTGGCGGGTCCTGCCCACAAGAGACCGCCTTGCGGCGTGGGGCGTGGCGCCCTCCGCCCGATGCCCACAATGCGGTCTCTTAGAAACATTGCGGCACGCAATGTTCGACTGTGCAGTGGCGCGCACCTTTTGGATACTAGTGTCACGGATGTTTGTTACCCGCCTGGAAGCGCGCAGTAGTTCACGCGAACTGTTTGCAAATATTCTCTTGCGTGTCGGCATGTTCGTTTTGTGGCGGCAGCGTGGAGTGGCTTCCTTAAATGGCCGTCCGCAAAGAGCGATGTTTCCGATGTTGCAGCGCCTCTGCACACGCCTCTTTGAGCAAGTATGCGTAGACGCACTGTCAATGAGCGAGGCTAAGTTTTTGCGCAAGTAGTCGACGTACTTCATCGCCCTGCGGGGCGGTCGAGTGTCGGCCTCATTATTGCCCTACTGACGTGCTGATGTGCAGTGCTGCGGCACTGCGCATCCGCTCGAATGTTCAAACCGTTGAGTTCAGAAGTTTTGTTTCGTATTTTATTGTTTTCATAGACCACAATAAACTTCTCTTTCTACGCCTTCGCCGAGTGATTCAGTTCTTTGGGGGCGCAAGTCAGCCCAAATAAAGAGTTCGGTTTCGAAGACATCCTCGTTGTTTTCCTATTCGCCGGACTGCAGTCACCACTACGTGACCACTGGTGGAGGTGCTAACGGATGTCCCTGTCGCCTTCACCCTCTGGGAGTGTAAGGAGATAGCGCCACCCAGCGTTGTTTATGAGGAGAAGAAGAAAAAGGACTAGGAGCGCGTGCGGAGGGGAACGCCGGGACAGGTAGAAGAGGATTACGTGGCAGACAAGAGAAGAGCGCGGTGGGCGACGGACGTGGACGAGTTCTGCTGGCTCCCCGAGTTCCGGGCTTGGGCCTCAGCCGCACGCAGACATCCGGGCCACCAGACCTGGACATTCGTTGTCGAGAGCCTCAACCACCAGGCCCATGCGCCACTCTTCTCCGTCCATCCGTCAGCTGCTCCACACAGGCCGCCTCGGGCGCCTACGTGGCCTTTCCGGGATACCAGTCCTGGGAACCGTGCTGGGAGCCCACAGACGCTGACGCTGCGGTAGCGTTGAAGGCCAACAGGTGAAACGCCCGCAACAGTGCATCGACACTGGAACGCCCAGCGACTCCCTGACTGCCCGACACCCAGCCAGTCCTCCCCGCTCGATGCTCGTATGAGAGACAAGTAGTGTGACTTTCCTGTTTGACTTTCTTTTTCCTGTATTTTTCGTAAGCACTTTGTTCTGTTCCCCCGTGTGTTTTTCCCGTGTGTTGTTGCGTTGCTTTCTTGTTCCTTTCCTTTTTTCACGCCCATACTAAAATTGGTTTCCTTTCCTATAAAAGCCGCCTCGTTTATTGTTTGTACCTTTGTGTTTGTGTAAAATACAACCTGCAATCTCCCACAGTCCTCACAAATTAGGCGTCCGCTACAACAGGACGAGGTCGCTTTTTATTTCTTTGCCTGTTGTGTTAATTTAGGAACAGTATGAGCGCATCAGAGTTGGTTGCTTTAGGCGAGCGCATGGGCTTGTGCGGCGCGAAGTTGCGAGCGTGGGTGGAGGACGAGCTTCGTAAGGTGCGGGAAGAGAGAGCCGCTGAGCGTGAAGCTACGAAGCAGAAATTAGAGTTAGAGCGTGAAGCTACGAAGCAGAAATTGGATTTAGAGGCACGGAATTTAGAGACGGAGCGTGAGGCTGCGAAAAAACGTTTGGAGTTAGAGGCGCGGAACTTGCAGCTACAAATAAGGCTCATGGAGGGTGGCGCAAATCCTCCGAGTGACCGTGGAGAGCGTAGCGTCTCATCGGCCAGCTCCATTAAACCGCACAGCCTCATACCACAGTTCAATGAAGCGCGGGATGACCTCGATGCCTGTTTAAAGAGGTTTGAGCATGTGGCCACGTGGCAGGGTTGGCCAAAAGAAAAGTGGGCAACCGCGTTGAGCTTGTGCCTTGGCGGCGAAGCACTTAGGGTCTTCGGTCGGCTCTCGCCCGAGGATTCCGTGGACTATGACAAAGCGAAGCTTGCCTTGCTTCAGAGGTTTAGGTTTACCGCGGAAGGCTACCGAGAAAAGTTTCGCCAGAGCAAGCCCCAGGATGGCGAAACGGCCTCGCAATATGCTGCCAGGTTGTTTAGTTTCTTTGACCGTTGGGTCGAGATGCGGGGAGAAGGCGGCACTTTTGAGGTAGTTCGCAAGATGGTCGTGAGCGAGCAATTCCTGAACAACTGTCATTCCCGTTTAGCCCTTTTCTTACGTGAGCGGGAGGGCAAGACAGTTTGCAAGCTGGCGGAGGCTGCTGATCATTTTCTCGAAGCACAGCGGCAAAATAACTTGTTGTTCTTTAAAGAGCAGGGGGACCATACGTTAAATAAGGCGAGGAACGAGGTTTCGGGTTCACAATCCCGCCTTCGGTGTTTTCTTTGCGAGAAGACTGGGCACAAGGCGTCGGATTGTCGGACGAAGCCGAAGCAATTGTATTGCACCTGGTGCCGCGAGGTAGGACATGATGCCCAGTCATGCAAAGCTAAGAGACCAGGAGACCGTGAGTAGTCCGCCTGTTGCATGACACCTCGATATTCCCATCCCGATAACCCTGCAGAGGTAACGCGCGTAGAGGGCCAGTTGGGGGAGATGGTCTGTCCTTCCAACCCGGTGGAAACTGTTATGCCCGTGGGGCACGGTGAGGTGTTCGGCCAGCCTGGTTCAGTATTACGGGATACGGGCAGCACCGGCATTGTTGTGCGTGAGTCCCTTGTACCGGCAGCGGCACTTACAGGGAAACATGCTACATTATTCTTGGCCAATGGGACCCGTGTAGAAGTTCCGGAAGCGGAAGTGGTGATTTCCTCACCATACTTTTCGGGTAAGGCCATCGCGCTGTGCTTATCTACACCCCTGTACGACATCATAATAGGCAATGTCCCTGGCGCTAAACCTCCATTCTCGGTTGACCCGCCAGTTCTCACTGATCAGGCTGATTCCCTTGCCATTACGGGTGCGGTTGATGTTCCTTAAGGCCTTACGGTGACAGCAAAGGTTTCAGAGAGTAGCAAATGCCCCACTCTGAACACACTCCACTTGTCACGGCCGGAGTTTCGCCTCAAACAGGAAGAAGACCCGACCTTAGAGGTGTGTCGCAGGAAGTTGGGGCAAATATTTCGTGGCAAGGGACAGACCGCCCACTCTTTTGATACAGATGACGGTGTTATTTTCCGAACATACCAAGTGTGTCCCGGCCGAGTAGTTGAGCAAGCGGTGGTACCGAAGGGCTTACGCACGCAAGTCCTTATGTTGGCGCATAAGAGTGCATTATCCGGCCATCAAGGAATACGGAAAACAATAGCTAGGGTGCTCAGTGAGTTTTACAGGCCTGGTGTACAGGCTGACATTAAGAGTTATGTCAGATCGTGTGATAAGTGTCAACGGACTGTGTCGAAGGAAAGTGAGAAGAAAGTAAATGACGCCGTTGTTCCATCGGTGCCGGCGGACAACGACCGGCACAGAGTGTATAACATCGTAGGACGGGAACATTTAAAATCCGGTGGAGACCGAGGTCGGTTTGGAGAAACCGGGTTCACAAAGGAAAACGGAAGTACTAGCTGAACGAGTTCGCGGGGCGGTGAAGTGATTTGATGTGAAGAATGGAATACGGAAGAATGTAGCCCACACCTGTTCTTGTTAGCATTGTCTTTATTTGTTCATGTTTGTTTTTGAGTGTCGGCTACCTACTTTTTATGCCTTCCGTGTTTCCTTGCCCTCTATGGACGCTTTACGTTGTCTTTTCATATACTATCTGTGCTGTGTGTGCGAATGTCTGTGTGCGCTTCGAACATTGACGACCGTCGTATTGTGTGTGGTGTGTAGTGTGCGCGTTGTGGTGCGGTGTTCTGTGGTGCGATCGTCGAACGCGTCTGGGGTCGCTCTCCTGAAGTTGAGTTCTTTCCCTTGGAAAAAACTTCCGAAGAGGGGGCCTTCTGTAAGGAGATAGCGCCACCCAGCGTCGTTTGTGAGGAGAAGAAGAAAAAGCAGGAGGAGCGCGTGCGGAGGGGAACGCTGGGACAGGTAGAAGAGGATTACGTGGCAGAGAAGAGAAGAGCGCGGTGGGCGACGGACGTGGACGAGTTCTGCTGGCTCCCCGAGTTCCGGGCTTGGGCCTCAGCCGCAGACATCCGGGCCACCAGACCTGGACATCCGTTGTCGAGAGCCTCAACCACCAGGCCCATGCGCCACTCTTCTCTGTCCATACGTCAGCTGCTCCACACAGGCCGCCTCGGGCGCCTACGTGGCCTTTCCGGGATACCAGTCCTGGGAACCGTGCTGGGAGCCCACAGACGCTGACGCTGCGGTAGCGTTGAAGGCCAACGGGTGAAACGCCGGCAACAGTGCATCGACACTGGAACGCCCAGAGACTCCCTGACTGCCCGACACCCAGCCGAGTGCATCGGCTCCGCCAAGTTTTGGCTGGAGCCACGGATCTTCGACCGCAGACCCCTTCAACACAGCCGCGTCTGGCTTCCCGAAGACGGCAGCTACCTGTGCATACCTCTCGCACACAGGTGGGGCAAAATTTAGGCCATTTAGGGCCGATCTTCACTTGGGTATCGTGGCGGCGGCGCTAGGCCTAACGTCTACGCCGGCGCCCGGCCTTGAGTGAGTCGCCCACCCGCGGCAAGATGGCTTCGCCAAGCTTACAACGTGGCTACGACCCGGACGCCATGGCCTGGTCCGAGGTTCCAGCAAATCCAGCGCCTGATAGCCCGGACTCTGCGCCCATCGAGAACTTGAAGTTATTCAAGCTAGTGGAACGCCGCTCCCGCAAGCGGAACGCTAACTCCAAGAAAGCGGACGCCACGTCGCCAGGCCGCTCAACACGGCACAGCGCTGCTGCGCGCGCTGCAGCGCTTCACGGTGGGCCCCAGGGACCTGCTTGGAAACCAAAGCGGCTTCCGCGGCTTCATCCCGAAGACATCGTTATCATCCTGAAGCCCCGGGTGACCGTCGCTCTGAAGGATGTCTTTCAACATGGTGAGCTGGGAGCAGCGTTCGCGGCCTACCTGGGCGCCAAGGCCGCAGCATCGCTCAGCCTGCTCCCCACATGGGAGCAAAACCTGATCGTGGCAGGCACCCGAGAGCCGCACGTCGCAGACAAGCTATTGCGGGACTTCGAAGTAACAACACCGAAAGGCCAGCTCTCTATGTACGGCCAGTTGAAGCTCACTGGTGACGTGTGCCGCGGCGTTATCACCGTGGCCAAGCACGAGACCAGTGAGTCTCTGCAAAACAAGATCCAGTGGCGTGCTGGAGAGCTTGCCGATATCCGCAAGCTTGGAAACTCAGACGTCGCGGCGCTCACCTTTGTGGGCAAAGTGGTGCCGCGATACGTTCATTACAACTCAGAAGTCACCCTTGTGCGTGCCTATAAGAAAACGGTCCCGGCCTGCGTGCGATGCGGTACCGTGGGACACCGAGCGGACACATGCCCCTGCCCGGATCAAAAGTGTGGCCTTTGTGGCAGTGCGGTGTCGACCGTCGACGGGGTGGAGACACCGCATGAGTGCACTCCGTCCTGTGCAGTCTGTGGGCAAGCCCACGCCACCAACTCCCGGGAATGCACGGGGAAATTCAGGCAGCTCAAGGTGCCCGGCCGCAAGGCTAGGCGCTCCGAGTTCCTTGGAAAACAGCGACCTGGCCGGCAGCCCAGTCATCCCAATTCAGGTGCCGGTGGCGGAACGCCGCGTGGGACTGACGGCATCGACAAAAAAAGGTCATCATCATCATCCTCGGTGAAGCCACCGCCCGGGAACAAGACTACGCCCCCACCGCCACCGCCCAGCGGCAGGGACGCTGGCCACTTCCCTGCGCTCAAGACAAATGGCGCTGCCGGCGCCCGGGCATCAGCGTCTCAACACGGCAAACAACAGGTGAGCAGCTGGGCTGAGATCGCCTCCTCCTCCTCCCATTCCCCCGCCTCCCCAGTTACCGTCTCCGCACTCGACGCGGAATACAAAAAACAAATCGACGTGCTCCGGGCACAGAATGAGCTTTTGCTCAACAAAATTCAAAGTTTAGAATCAAAATTGGCGTCCGCCGCTCCGAGCCCGCAGAACTCGGACGCAATGGAGAGCGACGCGGAGATCTCGCCTGCCCTCGTGACAGCCATCTCCGCGATGGAGGAGCGCTTAACCTCTAAATTACGATCTATGATCGAGACCGCCATGGACCAAATCTTGACCAAGGTCAAATCTGCCGTCCCCGCGGTAGTATCAAAACACATCTTGGACAACCCCCGCCTCCTCCGTCGGACGGGGCCCATTAGGGACGTATCCCGTCCTTCAAAATTCAACCGTCTGATTATTGATTCGGACAATGAGGACAGCTGCCCCGCTCCTTCCATCATCACCCCCTTGATGGCGCAAGTAGCTGGCTCTGAGGCAGCCAATCCCTCCTCCTCCCCCCCAAGAATTTTAAATCATGGCGAGACACCTTAATCAAAGGAGTTCCGCCATCTCCAATTCGGCCATGTCAACTTCAATAACACAGTGGAACTGTAGAGGCTTTAAGGACCGCACTAAGCGGGCCAATTTCCGCCTCTACCTTGAAACTTTCGGGTCCTTACCAGCCGTGGTTGCCCTCCAAGAGCCAGGCCTGGGCGCCACAATTTCAAATTACACGACGTTCCAACAGGACCCCGCGTCTTGTCTTCTCGTTCACAAAGACTACACAGGCAACCTAGTGGATCTCGACCTCAAGCTCGAGTATTCCTATGTAATGGTGACTATCCTACCACTCCGCCGCAGGGACCCGCCGTTGCATATACTCAACGTGTACTGCGCTCCCAAACTCAAGCGAGTGACTTTTGCGGACCTCTTTAGCCGCGCGCTAAGAGTAGCGGGCCGCGATCCCCTGCTGATTGTGGGCGACTTTAATGCTCCCAGTCAGCTGTGGGGGTATCGCAAGGAGGAGTCGCGCGGACGTAGGCTGGCGGAGCTTGCGTCCACGTTGGGCCTCACCCTCCACACGGACCCCGTCCACCCAACACGGCTAGGAAACTCCGTGACACGGGATACGTGCCCGGACTTAACCTTCACTCGCAACATACAACACGCAGACTGGCTCAACACCGAGGAGACCCTCGGTAGCGACCACTGCATCATTAACACTACACTACGCACACGCCCTCTCAAGCGTCCTAGAACACAAGCCCGTATCCCAGATTGGACGAAATTCAGGCAAAATTTTAACTCACTTGATAATACACCCATTTCCGCGCAAGGCTACACAGCATGGTCCGAACAGCTGCTGGCACACCTTTCCTCGCACGAAACACACATCCAGCTCTCAGAGGCGGTCACGGACGTGGATAACCACCTTCTACACCTCTGGGAAGCCCGTCGCAGCCTCGTCCGCCGTTGGCGACGCCAGAAACACAACAGAAAGCTTAAAGCTCGAATTGCCGAGCTTACCCAGAAAGCGGCAGAGTACGCGGCCCAACTCGCCGACTCCAACTGGGTAGATAGATGCAACACGGCCGCGCGACAAATGTCCAGCCGAAACACGTGGCGTCTCTTTCGAGCCCTAATCGACCCAACCCAAACACGAACCGAAACACAAAAACATTTGCAGCGAGCCATGCACGCTTTTCCTGGCAACACGACTCAACTGGCACAGAAACTTCGGGACCAGTATCTGTGTACAGCCCAAGACCCCCGTGGATCTGCGTACTCTTATGCAGGCAGAGAGAACACGGAGCTGGATCAACCTTTCCAGCTCCATGATCTGCGGGCGGCTCTCGCCAAAATGAAACGGGGCACTGCGCCAGGACGGGATAAGGTCACCGTCAAGCTTTTGACGAACCTGCCCGACTTGGCATACCAGTCCCTCCTGGAATACGTCAATGCGATTTGGCGCGGGGACACCCCCCTGCCAATCGAATGGAAAACGGCTTTGGTCACTTTTATTCCTAAAGCTGGCAAACCAATTGACACAGATAACCTCCGCCCCATCTCTCTCACCTCATGTGTGGGCAAACTAATGGAGACGATGGTGCGGGATCGGTTATCTACATATCTTGAATACAAACATATCTTTCCGAGCACCATGTTCGGATTCCGCCCACACAGATCCGCACAGGATGTCCTCCTGCAACTCAATCGGGAAGTCCTTGACCCCCTCGAATGCCCCCATAATGACCGGGTCGTACTCGCCTTGGATCTTAAAGGGGCATTTGACAATGTAACACATGAGATCATACTCACTAACCTAAGTCACACCGACTGTGGCCTCAACACATTCCGATACATAAGCCAATTTTTAATGGATCGTCAATCCTACATTCGAATTCAAGATAGAGACCATGGTCCTTACCTACTCGGCACGCGGGGAACCCCTCAAGGCGCGGTACTTTCCCCGCTGCTCTTCAATCTGGCCATGATGCACCTGCCGGCCCAGCTGAGTGGTGTCGCCGGCGTGCAGCACGCCCTGTACGCCGATGACATCACTCTGTGGGCCACGCAGGGCAGCACAGGGGATATTGAAACCAGCCTGCAAACAGCGGCGACGATAGTAGACCGCTACGCCCGCCGCTGCGGTCTTCAATGTTCCCCTCAAAAATCGGAATCTGTGCACCTCCGCCCCTCACAGAAGTGCACAACTAAAATATCTCTTTCTCTCGAGAGTGGTCCCATACGCGAAAGTGATGAGATACGGGTACTCGGACTCTACATCCACAAACACAGGCGGCCAGACACTACATTGGCCAAACTACGTAAGGTGGGGGACCAGGTGGGCCGCATGGTCCGCCGGGTTTCCAACAAACGCGGAGGGTTACGAAGTAAGGATGCCTTGCGGCTGGCAAACGCCTTCGTAACTAGTCGAATTCTCTATTCGACTCCTTATCTCCACCTACGGAAACAAGAGGAGGATGCCCTTGAGGTCATCCTTCGCAAAATTGTTAAACGTGCCCTTGACCTCCCCATCACTACTTCGAACAGCCGGCTTATGGCCCTTGGGGTGGTGAATACTTTCCGGGAGCTCCGGGAGGCGCACCTTACAAACCAGTACACGCGTTTGTCGCTAACGGAGTCGGGTCGCCGCCTTCTTGCTCGACTCCATATACAACACACCCCTCCAATGGAAGACAGGTTTCGCATCCCGGAACTGTGGAGACGTGCCCTCCACGTGCGGCCTCTTCCAGCAAACATGTCACATGAAGACCATAATGGTCGGCGCCTGGCACGAGCGGAAGCGCTAGCCCGATATTATGGCAACAAAACAGGTGTATACTACGTGGACGCCTCCGGCCCTCACCACGGGGGATGGTACACGGCCGCGGTAGTTCACAACAGCAACACAGTTAACGGCCTCACTTTCAGAGCCCGCAGTGCAACACAAGCAGAAGAGGTCGCGATTGCTCTCGCGGCCTCACATTCCAATTCAAAATACATAATTACCGACTCGCGAGGGGCCTGTCGGAACGTCGAACAAGGCAGCACTCCCTTCCTAGCCTATCGAATATACCAAAATTGCATACGGGATACGGACCCCGCACACCGTCACCTCATATGGGCCCCTGCTCATCAGGGGTTGGCAGGAAACGAGGCAGCAGACGCAGCCGCCCGCGCGCTCTCTCACCGGGCTGTTTTCTCCTCCCCACCTGATCAGGAACCCGATTTTAATCCGGTTTATACGTTCAAAAATATCGCAACCTACTTTCAAGATAGCCATCGCCTTTACCCTAGCCCATGTAAAGGCCTCAAGAAGGCGGATGAGCGGCTTCTTCTCCGCCTCTTCACCAATACATTGCTGTGCCCGGCAGCACTAAAACATTTTGACCCCTCCTTTAGCGGCAGCTGCCCGCACTGTGGTGCGGTGTCTTCGGACACCTATCACATGGTGTGGGCCTGCCCCTCCAACCCGGCCATTCCCCCTATCCCCAACCCAACCCGGGAGGACTGGGAGGCGACCCTGCTCGGCTGCCACGACTTACAGGCCCAACAAGCCTTGGTCGGGCGCGCCCGGGCGGCGGCTACCGCCACTGGGGTCCCAAACTAGGGACCTCCACCTAGTGTTTGTGAGGATCGGTCCCTTACGGGCCGATCCAAACACCTCCTGTTCTGAATAAATGTTTTCACCACCACCACCACACCCAGCCAGTCCTCCCCGCTCGATGCTCGTATGAGAGACAAGTAGTGTGTCTTTCCTTTTTGAATTTCTTTTTCCTGTATTTTTCGTAAGCAATTTGTTCTGTTCCCCCGTGTGTTTTTCCTGTGTGTTGTTGCGTTGCTCTCTTGTTCCTTTCCTTTTTTCACGCCCAGTTTCCTTTCCTATAAAAGCCGCCTCGTTTATTGTTTGTACCTTTGTGTTTGTGTAAAATACAACCTGCAATCTCCCACAGTCCTCACAGGGAGCTGTCAGAGAAGCCAAAGCCGTCTCGAATAAGATCACGCGAAAGCCGCAGAAGCTGTCCCCCCCCCCCCCCCCCCCCCCCCCCCCCCCCGCAGCCTAAGGGCGAAGCAGCCGCCGTCGTCAGAGGTGTCCACCAGAATTCGGACTGCTACCGGACCGCACGCGAGCGAAAAAGGACCCCTAAATATCGACTTCAGCCATGGCTACGACACCAGCCCCCATTATTTTACACCAGCCCCGACTGCCACCCACGTTCAACGCTTCACCGGGCGAGGATCCCGAGGAATGGCTAGAACAGTTTGAACGTGTCGCCGTGTTCAACACCTGGGACGACCAGACTAAAATGAGCCATGTTTTCTTTGCTTTGAAAGGACCAGCGAGAATTTGGTTCGAAAACAACGAAGCTTATCTAGCTAGCAACGTGGGAATTATTCAAACGGGAGTACCTGAAGGCCTTCACGAGCATCATCAGGAACGAAAGAGTTCAGCTTCTTCTACAGTCTCGCATCCAACACCCGCACGAGTCAGTGACCGCATACGTAGAAGATATGAAGAGCCTTTTTCGACGAGTCGATCCTGACATGGCGAAGGAGAAGAAAGTGGAGCTTTTGATGCGTGGTTCTAAAGAGGCACTTTTCGGCGGTCTGACCCGCAACCCACCGAAGACGGTCGCGGAATTCACCAGTGAAGCAGCCGAAATAGAAAGATCCTTGGAAGCACGAGCGCCTGATTTTCCTCGACAGCCCGAAGTGACCTCGACTGCCCTCTCGGATGGCACAGCATTCGGACGCAACTTGCGGAATGTTATCCGAGAAATTCTACG
Organism: Amblyomma mixtum; assembly: GCF_055824585.1. Taxonomy (NCBI): domain Eukaryota; kingdom Metazoa; phylum Arthropoda; class Arachnida; order Ixodida; family Ixodidae; genus Amblyomma; species Amblyomma mixtum. Next base: position 135,162 of record NW_028317734.1, on the reverse strand, counting down.
CGAAGAGCTGCGTCGCCTCCTACCATCTTCCAACCAGCGTGAAGTAGCGACCCTTGAGGAACTCGTACGCGAAGAAGTGCAGCATGCGGTTGGCACCCCGTCATCATCGCCTCCAGCTGAAGCTCCAGCCTTGCCCTACGCCGCTGCACTACGCAGTCCTCAGCCCCAACGCGAGAGCCGAAGTCCTCCTCTTCGACGTGAACCAGCTCTTCCCGAACGCCGTCCCCCTGCCCCCGGCCGCCCAGCCTACGAACGACGCCCAAGCCCCAGGAAGTGCGGCGCCTGGAGGACTTCCAACAACCGCCCAGTGTGCTTCCATTGCGGCGAAGCAGGTCATGTACTTCACCTCTCACTGTACAGACGCATCGGCTTGCGTGGAGTCACCATCGACGCCCCACGACCATTCCCCGGCCAGCGACCACGGGAAATTGACGACTACCTGCACAGAGGAGAGTACGCTTCGTCAAGCCGTCTTCCCGTTCGTCGTCGCCGTCAACCGCACGATTTGCATCACCGGGCCGCAGCTACGCTGCGGCTGTCCGAGGAAGGTCCCTTAGCCCCCGTAGGGGAAACTAAACTAAGCAGCCTGTCGACGTCAGGTTGCTTGCCGAGGAAACGACGAAGATCCTCCAGCGACCACGCTGTGTGAAGACGCCGCACCCACTACGCCGACGCCGCATACAAAGACAACCTCGGCCACGACCCGAACCACCTTCAAAACGACGCCGCCACCAAGAAAAGCTTCGACCACACGCCCCATCCACGATTAACACACACGACGAAGCCGTGACCCGACGCCGAGGACGACGTTCAACTCCAGAGCCAGGACATCCGACTTAGAAGTGGTTATCGACAGCCGGAAAGCCACCGCTCCAGTCGACACGGGAGCCGATTATTCGGTGCTGAATGGACCATTCGCTGCGCATCTGAAGAAAGTAACGACCGCTTGGGACGGCCCACAAATTCGCACCGCAGGAGGCCACCTCATTACGCCATCAGGAGAATGCACAGCGTGAGTGACTCTCAAGGGACATACCTATCCCGCGACCTTCGTAGTAATACGGCAATGTTCCCACGAAGTGATCTTGGGCATGGATTTCCTTAATGAGCATCAATCAATCATCGACCTGCGATCCAAGATGATCACACTTTCCACGGACGAGGCCATCCCGTCGACGAGAACTCCGGAACATCACGTTGCGCTTAGTGTCCTGGAGGAACAAGTGAGTGTCCCACCCCGCTCAAGCGTCCTCATCACCGTAGGCGCTACGGAAGCGAATAACACTGAAGCCATTATCGAGGGGAACATGCAGTTGCTTCTCGACCGAGGAATCGGCATCGCAAGAGGCATCGCACATTTCCGCAAAGGACAAGCCGAAGTACTGCTGACTAACTTCAGCGAAAAATACCGGCACGTTAACAGAGGAACGACGATTGCATTCCTCGACGAAATATCCGAGGTACGAGACTTCTTCGCGCTCTCCGACCTATCCGTACAAGATTCGCCTGACCAAGAGAACTCGCCCACTTTCGACATAAACTTATCCCTGCCCCAGAACAGACAAGATCAGATCCGCAATCTCCTTCGAAGCTACAGCGAGTGCTTCTCGTCATCGCCGAAGGTCCGTCAAACGCCGATTGCCAGCATCGCATTATAACCGACCATCACGCCCGACCTCCCCGCCAGAGCTCCTACCGAGTGCCGCCGCGCGAACGACAAGCCATCCGAGACGCAGTGAAAGAAATGCTGCGCAACTACGTTATTCAGCCTTCAAAGAGCCCCTGAGCGGCACCTGTTGTTCTAATGAGAAAGAAAGACGGTGTACTTCGATTCTGCGTTGATTACCGGCGCTTGAACAACATCACAAAGAAGGACGTCTACCCTCTCCCTCGCATCGACGACACACTGGGTTGGCTCTGCAACGCCAGGTATTTCTCATCGATGGACACCAAGAGCGGCTACTGGGAAATTGTGATGGATGAACGAGATCGCGAGAAGACCGCATTCATCACTCCAGATGGCCTCTTCAAGTGCAAGGTGATGCCATTTGGTCTCTGTTCCGCACCAGCCACATTTCAGTGAGTAATGGATACAGTGCTGGCAGGCTTTGAAGTGGCAGAATTGTCTGGTCTATTTAGATGACGTTGTTGTCTTCGCCTCGAACTTTGAGGAACGCCTAAAAAGGCTTCGAACAGTACTAGACGCAATCAAGTCATCCTGCCTAACATTGAAAGCAGAGAAGTGCCACTTTGCCCATGAAGAGATGCTGTTTCTAGGCCACATCGTTAGCAAGGAGGGAGTACGGCCAGACCCGCAGAAAACAGCTGTTATCGCAATGTCTCCGCCGCCAGCCGATAAGAAAGCTGTCCGCAGATTCCTCGGGCTGTGCGCGTATTACTGACGATTTGTGAAGAACTTTTCGCGCATCTGCGAGCCACTGACCCACCTGACAAAGGCAGACGTGCCATTTAAATGGGAAGCGCCGCAAGTGGAAGCCTTCAAGGAACTTCAGCGTCGTTTATAGTCCCCACCGATCCTCGCGCATTTCGATGAAAACGCCGAGACTAAATTCATACCGATGAAAGTAGTGTGGGCCTAGGCGCTGTCCTCGTTCAATAAATTTGACGGAGTGGAGAAGGTCATCGCGTACGCTAGCCGTTCCCTGTCCAAAGCCGAAGCTAATTATTCGACAACTGAGAAGGAGTGCCTTGCCATCATCTGGGCTACGTCGAAATTCCACCCCTACCTGTACGTACGACCATTCAAGGTGGTCGGCGATCACCACGCACTGTGCTGGCTCGCCAGTTTGAAGGACCCCTCCGGCCGCCTCGCTCGATGGAGCCTGCGGCTTCAGGAGTTTGATGTAACCATCGTTTACAAGTCCGGAGGCAAGCACTCTGACGGCGACTGTCTGTCACGAGCCCCTGCAGATGCACCACAGCCGGACGACGATGAGGACGCCTTCCTGGGACCCACCAGCTCCAGCTCTTTTGCACAACAGCAACGCTGGGACCCCAACATAAAATGCCTCATCGAATACTTGGAAGGAAAGGTTTGTTCATCCCCCGCCTCGTTCAAGCGAGGATTGTCTTCGTTCTGTTTACAGAACGATGTTCTCGTGAAGAACTTTGCAGCGAACAAGACAGCCTACCTCCTTGTTGTACCTGTCTGCGCGGAGAAGTTCTTCAGGCCTCACACGACGAGCCGACAGCTGGACATCTCGGGTTTTCTCGCACCTTCCGCCGCATTCAAGACAAGTATTACTGGCCCCGACTGTCTGCCGATGTCGCACATTATGTGAGAACCTGCCGAGATTGTCAGCGACGAAAGACCCCTCCAACCAGACCAGCAGGATTTCTGAGCCCCATTGAACCCCCCTCATGGCCCTTTCAGCAGATCGGCAAGGACTTGCTTGGCCCGTTCCCGAAATCAACATCTGGAAATATGTGGATCATTATAGCGACCGACTGCTTGACCCGCTACGCCGAGGCAAAAGCCCTACCGAACGAAACAGCAGCAGAAGTCGCCAAATTTTTTGTGGAGAACATTCTTCTGCGACACGGCGCCCCCGATGTGCTCATCACTGACAGAGGAACAACATTCATGGCGGAACTGACGCAAGTCATCCTCCATTACAGCCAAACCAGCCACCGTAGAACAACTGCATACCAACCGCAGACCAAAGTACTGGCCAAGAGCCTCAACAAAACCATCGCCGATATGCTCGCCATGTATGTCGATGCCGAACACAAGACCTGGGACGTCATCTTGCCTTACGTTGTCTTCGCCTACAACCCCGCAGTGCAGAAGGCCACCCAGATGACGCCTTTTAGACTCGTCCATGGCAGAGAGGCCACGAGCACGCTGGACGCCATGCTACCGAACGTTGCCCAGGAAGATAACGTCGACGTCGCCGCCTACCTTCAACGCGCAGAAGAAGCCCGAAGACTTGCCTGATTAAGGATCAAAGACCAGCAGCTGACCGACGCCAGACGCTACAACCTGCGAAGACGCAACGCGGAATACAAGCCAGGAGACCGAGTGTGGGTTTGGACGGCCATTCGCCGCCGAGGATTGAGTAAAAAGATTTGCGCCGCTATTTCGGCCCGTACAAGGTTCTTCGTCGGCTAGGTGAATTGGACTATGAAGTCGTCCGTGACCAAATGACTGCATCCCAGCGACGCCACGTACGACCAGAAGTAGTCCATGTCGTACGCCTAAAGCCGTATAATGCATGCTAAAGGACGTCGTGTTTCCACATTCGGTGTTTATTTTTGCACAATCCGTTGTTGATTGTTGATAGCCGCATTATGTTCTAAAGCATCGAGTCGATGCTTCTTTGAGAGGGGAGTAATGCGGTGAATCTTTGTAGCGTTCGTTTGTAGCGTTTGTTTGTTCATGCTTCAAGGCTGCCGACGCGCCGCTTTATCGCTTCGTTTGTGACGCAAGGCACGCCTAGATTTATCTCGATTGATCGCATCCGGACGGAGCCGATTCTAGTTTGCGCCAGAATGTTCTAGTAACTTCTAAAGCTTTATCTCGAATGTTCGCTACCAGCTTTAAATAGAGCACGGCCGACAGCGGCGGTCATTCTGTTCGACGACCGCCGAGCGCGCTTGTTGCTACGCCGCCGCCGAGTGATTCAGTTCTTTGCGGGCGCAAGTCAGCCCAAATGAAGAGTTCCGTTTCGAAGACATCCTCGTTGTTTTCCTGTTCACCGGACTGCAGTCACCCCTACGTGACAGTATTATTCAAGCACATTGTTATGGTTTTGTATTCCTTCTGAGAAACTGAACTGCTGTAGCATTTCATGTCGACTCTTTAAATGATAGAGAAACGTTACCAAGACCGGTGTCATGATTTATAGAAAATGTCTCGTAATCAGCAATTCGAAGAATATCAGAATCAATTGTAGAAGAAGTTTCGCTAGATGGTGTCAATGAACACATTTAACTGTTGGAGGAAAGTCACCAAGTATGCTTCCTTACATCTGACAGATCGATCTTTAACAAGAATACATTTAAATGACGTCTGAAAAACCAGGCCAAGGCAATCTTTGAAGTCCTCTGGCAGTAGATAACGCTTTTTTGCGTTCTGAATTGGTTGCTTTTTTGTTGCGGTCTGCAGCAATTTCTCCTTACTCCAGCTTCCCAAGGTCCCAAGCGTGCTGTACAACTGCATGCTGCTGATTCACCATCAGTCTTTCTTGTCAATATGATTCCATTTCTGTGCCAGACATACTTATACTCATCTGTCTTCGCCCATTCTTTCACTTCCTTCAACAGTGTTCGATTTCGCTTGGTCAGGTTCTCCATCATGCGAACGCTTAGCCTTCCACTTTATGGCAAAAAAACAGGTGTATACTACGTGGACGCAACCGGCCCTGGCCGCAGGGGATGGTACACGGTCGCGGTAGTTCACAACAGCAACACAATTAACGGCCTCACCTTCAGAGCCCGCAGTGCAACACAAGTAGAAGAGGTCGCGATTGCTCTGGCGGCCTCAAGTTCCGATTCAAAATACATTATCACCTACTCACGAGAGGACTGTCGGAACGTCGAAAAAGGCTGCAGTTCCCTCCTAGCCTATCGAATCTACCAAAATTGCATACGGAAGACGGACCCCGCACACCGCTACATTAATGGGCCCCTGCTCATCATGGGTTGGCAGGAAACGAGGCAGCAGACGCAGCCGCCCGTGCGCTCTCTCACCGGAACAAAGTGAGCTGACGGGCTAGTTGGTCATTTATAATAATTACAAAAGCGCATGCTACACATGGACACAGGACGAGAAAACACACACACGAGCGCTGAACAGCAACTTTATTTGAGAAAGGCGCCAACGTCTACATATACACCCTCAAGGAACCACCCACCAGGGTAAAGATAGCAAGAAGCCACAAGCAAGATAAAATGTTCAGTAGTTAAGCATACAGTAGACAGGTAATCAAGACCGGAAAAAGAAGAAAGAATACAAGAAGCAGCGAGAAGAACTTACTTCACTTGCCCTTTTTCTCTGCGCAACAAACAGTGGGCAAAAATCGGTAAAAGCACAAATCGAGATGACGAAGCATGATGACCGAGGCGAAACATTTGAAGTGCATGAGAGCCAAAAACTAACAAGGCTATACTATAAAAAGTGGCGGCCTCACCGGCCTCTCATCGGGCTGTTTTCTCTTCCCTAACCGATCAGGAACCCGATCCTAATTTGATCTATATCTTCAAAAATGTTACAACCTGATATCAAGAGAGTCATCGCATTTACCCTCGCCCATGTAAAGGCAAAAGAAGCCGGATGAGTGGCTGTTTCACCGCCTCTTCACCAATACATTGCTGTGCCCGGCAGCACTAAAACATTTTGACCCCACTGTTAACGGCAGCTGCCCGCACTGTAGAGCGGTGTCTTCTGATACGTATCACATGGTGTAGGCCTGCCCCCACCACCCGGCTATTCCCCCTATCCTCAACCGAACCCGGGAGGACTGGGAGGCGACCCTGCTCGGCTGCCACGACTTACAGGCCCAACAAGCCTTAGTCGGGCGCGCCCGGGTGGCTGCCACCGCCACTGGAGTCGCACACTTGGGACCTCCACCTAGCGCTTGTAAGGATCGGTCCCCTACGGGCTGGACCAATCACACCTCCTGTCCCTTCTTAATAAATGTTTTCACCACCACCACCTTAACCTCCGCCTCGCACCCATCCCACGTAACAATTTCGCACGCACACACGCAGGTCACTGCCAAGCATACACATACAATCACAAGCCACCCTTGGACACTATGCCGGTGGCCTACACAGACGCCTGCCTCATGGAAACCGCGGTCTCGACAGCAACCTTCTTCATTCAGCTTTCCTTCTCTAGAACCAGAAATCACACAATCGGTTCATACACCTCCCTACCGTCCACCCTCGCTCAAGAAATATACGGGATCGCCGATGCCATCACACACTTCGCCACCATAACCCCTGCCCCCGCCTACGTTGTTTATACAGACTCGCAGGCAGGTCTACGTGCTTTTCATGAAACAGCCCTCACCTTCCCAACCCGACCGTCCTTAGATGCCGCCCTCACAGCAATGAGCCCACGACCGATGACCCTTCGGTGGGTCCCTCGTCACATGCACATTCCCGGCAATGATCTGGCTCACCAGCTTGCTTGCGATACTACACGCCGGGCCCCGGGGGCTCCAATGCCGACCTCAGCAATTGAGCAGGCGGTCAGGCCTTCCAAACTCACTTTCGACGAATACTACACGCAGAAAAAATTGGACTTAGCTGATCTACAACCGCCAAGCGCAACCTTATTGATCCATGAAACTCCCATTCTTCGCCGAATACAATGCACTCTCTTACATACACATGCCAAATTTATTTGTACCGGTACACTTCCACACATCAGTGCCCAAACTGTACACACGCATTGCAGACAGAACACTGCCTTACACAGTGCTACTCAGCCTTTCAGTCCCCCAGCTATCCTTTCCCCCCTTTCCCAGCATGGCCAACCTACCTGGCTCACCTCCTTGGATCTTAAACTGTAACGCGCCCTCGTCACCTTGACTCAGGACCTACTAAATGCTCAACATAAAGGCTGTTTTATTAGACGTCTTAAACCACCACACCACACTATATGCATGCCACCGCTTCGACAGATTGGTATGTTTTCAATGGTGTCTGTTAATAAAATATCCGTACCGTTAATCTAACTGCCACGCAGCGATGGGGTTAAGAGGTAGGAGGAGGGCGAAAATGATTGCAGCACCGCAGAATCCACCCCGTTCTCTCATTCCTTATCAGGGTGAAGGGTGCCACCAAGGAGGTATACGGCATGAGTGAAATTAAATGAAGTCGTTATTTAACTCTCTTGAAGTTGCAAAAAGCTGCATTGATGCAGTTTATAAGTCACCCTACGCCCTCTGCCGGAGCGTATAGCCCACAAGTACGAAACAGGACAACAGAACAGGGGGTAGAGCGCCCCAGCCCGGGGCGGCAAGATCGAGAGGGAGGCACCGCACTTCAAAGGTGAAGAGGGAGAAGCATCTGGCAATCTCATCTGCGGCGCAGCGCCGATGGGTACGGTTCGCCGCCACAACGCCGTGAGAGAGGTTGCGTAGCCCTGGTACGACGCAAGATTATGGAGCATGAGTGATCGTTGGATTCTCACATTAGGCAGCATATCGTTGACACTGACAATTTTGACCAGGCGCTACTTAAGTATTTTGTAACGTAATATTCTGTCATTTACCCGTCTTTTCATTCAGTTGTGTTCTTGCTGTGCTTTTTCTGCGCAGTAGCGCATGCAAGTGCATTTTGTTCTGATTATGCGAAGGTCGTTATTGTGCAAAATTGAAATGCGAACTTGTTGATTTTTGTTCTCTTTTTGCTCCCCCCCCCCAATGTCAAACACAAGAGAATAACTTATCACTTGATGTTAATGAAATGAAAATGTTGTGCACATGCCCACCTGCTAGGTCTCCTTGAGACCGCAGTACTTGTAAATAAAATAAATAAAATCGTTAAGGTAGAGAGAGGGTGTGGTAGATGGTCCTTGGCGATCACAAAATGAACAAGGGAGGCGAAAACCTCAGGATTCTTGAGCCAACGTTTCGACAAGGGGACTTGTCTTCGTCTGGGCAAGGCGTTCATAATTGGCAGGGATTAAATAGGGCCTTCGCTCCGAGGAGGAAGGTCGCGGAGGTGGGGAAGGAAAGTGGTGTGAGAGGGGATGCGTGTCAGGAAGAGGAGGGAGGTGAATCTTGATTCGTTAAGCTGCAATAGTGAAAAAACTTATATCCCGGGGGTGTGTAATGAACAAAGGCTTTGAAGGGGCTGCGACGGAGGGTTGGCGCTGGGTGGACCTGAAAAACTCAGATAAGAGGATTAGTCAGCGTGGTACAGGGAAATGAGAAGGTTCGTCTAAGTGGGGCGGTGGCTCAGTGGTTGGGACACTTTGCTACTGAGCCGAGGTAGCCGGGTGGGAACACGACCGCAGCGGCCGCATTTCGATGATGGCGAAACGCAAAAGGCGCCCGTGTGCTGTTCGATGTCAGTGCACGTTAATGGTTTCTAGATGGTCGAAATTATTCCGCATCCCTCCACTATGGGACCACTTCCTTCTTTCACTCCCAGCTTCCTCCCTTCCCTGAAAGTACTGTTAGGCTGTTCAACTAGAAGTGAGACACTTACTGTGCCATTTCCTCTGCTCGAAAAGCACCAAAGAGAATTTTTTTTGCCTTCATTTTGTTGTGTGATGCTATTCCACGCCTATGAAATCCAGGCTGATGTTTCGCTTACTAATAAGAACTTTCTTTTCCTAAGGTAGCCTTCGCTGCTCCCTGTATTGACCGCCTCAACTGGCTTGTAAGCAACTACTTTGACGAAGGCTGGTCTGGACTCTAGACGACAGTTAAATGTTTCTGGGCGCGTTTTTTTCCCTTCTAGCGGCTGCACATTTGTACACGGGCGTGGTAGATTTAAGAAGCGAAAATTTTAAAGCAGAGCCATTGTTGCTTTTATTCGTAAAATTATTGATACTCATCATCATAATTTACAACTGCCTTGAAGCGATATATGCACTTTATAGACATTCACTGTATTTAGAAGCAAAGGGCATGTTTGCAGCAGCCGGAATCACCCTGGGGTGAAAAGTCGCCTTCGGCCCATCGGAATACACGGAAGCAAAAGATTTTATTGCACTGGAAGCAAAAGGTGCACTGTAATTTTATGACATTACAGTGCACCTGTGATGTCGTCCCTTCGCAAAGAACAACCACGTTCATCCTACAACCCCTTCTGAATGTATGAAGCGTCGTTTCGATAGCGATGTATTTTTAGAACACGGCGTTAAGTGCGCATTGTGGTAATTGCCGGCTGCGGGCACGAGGCGGTTGATCGACCAGTAGAAAGACATGCAAACGAAACTTGGGAAATTATATTTCTCGTTTGACTCAGCACCCAAGGAGGCTGACCTTCGTGAACAGTTACTGAGTGCTTTGAAGAAGAGGGTGACACAGTAAACTACATAATTTTGAATACATCTTATTTTAACGCCAACGTTGTGCGTTGTGAAAACGTACATGATCTAAGAAGACGCTCTATACGCTGGTTGTTTCCCAAAATCTCGCATGCTTCTCGCGTAGTGGGACATTACTGCCACACACGCTACATTCCCTCGGTAATACTGCCGTTATAAAGGAGTAATTACTCGTGACATCCACCCAAACGCAGCCACACGGCTACAAAGGAAAGCTATACTCCGGACCAGGACGAATTTTTCTTTAACTACGAAGTTTCTGAGAAAGATGTATAGCTTTCCTTTGTAGCCGTATGGCTGCGCTTGGGTGGATGTCACGAGTAATTACTCCCTTACTTCAAATCTACTCCACCTTGGGGGATAACCGTAAACAATTGACCAAATACTGCCGTTGATTTGGGGACAAGGTTTACGTTGAAGACAGTCTTCAAAACGTCCGACAAACGGACCGCGCACTGTAGAAGGCGACACACCGTGATTTTCAACCTTGGTGCTGTTGCGGATGGCGGAACCGGAGGCAGCAGGGGGCATCGTCTGCAGCTTCATCCAATATAGTGCGTGGTTCTTCTCCGTGCGCTTGCCATGGTGTTTGAGAACTGCTTTTTCGGGTATTGATATCTAGGCTGTCTAGTTTCAACGGCTTATTAGTGAGAAAATGTAGCGTACGTTGCAGCATGTCGGTCTACACGAGAAGCTTGCGTGATTCGAGGAAACACAATACGAATGGATCGCCTTTTCAGGGTATTCCCAGCTTCAGATGAGAGGTTCAAAGTGACATATTAAAAATATAGCTTGGATATGACGTGCCATACGGTCTCACACTCTTCTTTAAAGCACTCGCCACCAGTTAACAAACAGCCGCCTCCTTGGATGCTCTGCAAAAGGAGAAAAGTACTTATGAAAGTTTTGGTTACATATGATGGAATGAGTAGCGCTCCTGTTCCATACTCGATTACCCGCAAGCCACTTACGCAGTGGTTTAAAAACACTTCAACTTCGAAATTACACGTCATGTTTTCAGAATCTGTTCTATATATGTTGAACTTAATTGTTGTTCACGAAGGGTCGACATAAGAACTGCGTAATGAAATCAGAAAACTGTCTTGAAATCACAAGGGTAGAAACTTGGGCAAGTCGGAAACTTTGATTCTTGGTATGTGAGGTAGCGCAAAACCGGACAAGGGACAGAGAAAGACGCACACAACTGAGGCGCTGTGTTGTTCCTGTGTTGTGTGCGTATTTCTTTGTCCCTTGTCCCGTTTTGGGCTACCTAACATACCATGAATTTTGAAATCACGTAAAAGATTGGTGTTGGGCTGAAGAGTTTTGCTGACAAGAAGCGGAAACGGAAGATGTTGTTTACTGCCGAAAATACATCATACATTTTAACTCTTTGTTTAGGTTACATGGGAAAACCGGCACAAATCATAGAAGCAGTTTTTCTGTTCGATCGTTCACCTGATTTACTTGTTTGTCTTTTTAAAGGCCCTGCGAAACTCTGTCGTCCGACGAAATCTGCATCATTGGCCCGAGGATCACCTTCTCTGTATTGCTGAACCACTTGAAAGCACTCTACAGCGGTGCCACATTCGTCATGATGGGACAACAGGGCCCAAGCGCTCTTTTGGATGCCATCCTCAGACACAAGGTGCAGTGCAGCTATTTTTCTCAGCCAAAGGCTATTTCAGTTCATTTATTAACAGACACTGGAGGACACGGCCAAGGATTATTCCCTTTTTTCACCTGCGGCGCGACGGCATCTGGTGTGCTTGAGCATTTTCAAATTATTCTTCATGTTGTGGACGCTATGGCCTTTCTAATTATTTCGATATTAAGACTGCTGTGCCTTAATCTAAATGCACTTTTGTGGAAGCTGAAGACAATGTATAAAGGTAAAGAACCGATTAATTACAAGTCCGCTAAAACACTAGGAAGATCAACATATTCACGTTGCATGCAGTGTGCTGCGATACTTGTCATTGCAGACACCAACCCGCTCCTTTCCGCCAGTCTCTGTGGGAAGGAGAAGGGCAGCAACTGCGAAGCACAAGAGCTAGCGAATAAAGACCACAGGTGCGTAAATTACGGCAGGAATTTCTTAAACTTATACTTGAAGGAAAATTCCTCTGTAAGCAAAATAAAAATTACGAGGATCTTTAGCGGCTAAAGTGGTGAAAGGCGGAGGCCTGAGTGCTGCATTCTGATACGCGATTGCTTACTTCACATTATGTTGGTGCATTAATTAACTGCTAATTAAGGACGCTTCATCTTTGGCTTTAGGAGTGGAAAGCGACAGCGTGTTGTAGCGCTGCCAGGGAGTCCACAGAACGCCACCACCCGTTCGGCGCGATGCGTTGCCCTTTGAACGCAACGCTTTTTGAGGAAAGGAAATGGCGCTGTAATTCTCTGCCACCTCGGTGGACACCTGAACCGCACCGTTCAGTAAGGGAGGAAGTGGAGTGAAAGAAGAAGGAGAAAGAGGGGCCGTAATGAAGAAAATGAAAATTGTATTTGAGGAAAGGAAATTGCGCAGTAACTGTCTCGCATATCTCGATGGACACCGGTCGAAAAATGTATTTGAAGAAAGGAAATTGCGCAGTATCTGTTCTCGCTTCGGCGAGCGCGGCTTCGGCCGCTTCTTTTTGAGCAGCGTCCGCTCCGGCGGACGCAGTTGTTGCTGCGACGCGCGTCTTTTCTTTCCTTTTTCTCTTTCCTCTGATCTTTTAACTCTCCTCTATCTGCACGTGGCAGCGGTGGTGGCTTGGCTCGAGCCAGTAGCAGGCCCGTGCAATTTCCTCTTCATCCTTCTCTCAGTCACAACAACAACAACAACAACAGTAACTGTCTCACATATTTCGGTGGACACCCGTCAAAATTCGCGCGCAGTGACGTCACGACCATTCCGACCAATCTGAAACGCGGACAAATTTGCTAACACGTCTTGATCACGACAGTATGAGCCATTAAATGCTTACGCCATAAAATTTGGCAGCGGCTTAGCTCTGCTATGCCAGGATATACGTAGCCTGAGGTGAGGGCGAGGGGTTCACATATCGGTGGACACCTGAACCAGAGGGAAGGCGAATAACTGCCCTCTTGAAACAGCGACTGTCTCAACCGTGCTTTAAGCTAAGTGACGCTAGTGACAGGTGTACTCTGCATGCGTTGGCATTGACAACGTTGGGCCAGAAACGCGGCGCTGAAGCCATAGGCCCTCAGCGTTCATTGTGTTCATTGGCGTTGGCGTTCACCACGTTTTACACTGCGATCATTTTAAGCAAAGGAAGTGCGCATAATTGCTCCCTGGGTCACCGGACGCCTGAATCGTGCTTATAGGTACGCGATGCTGAAGCGATTGGCCGTCGGCTTTCATTGTGTTCATTGGCGTTGGCGTTGTCAATGTTTTACACTCCGGTCGCCGCGTCTTGGACCGGCTACACATCAAACATAACTACCACATTGAGGAAAGGGAGTGAGTGCCAGAACCCAGGAGACGCGCCCTCCGGGTCCGACCCCTTCCCCGGAATATGTCCAGAGAAGAACATAGCGGTCGTCGCCAGGCGCGCGCGGAAGCGTTGGCGCGATAGTATGGTAACCAAGAACACGTGTATTACGTGGACGTTGCCGGCCCACACAACGGGGGGTGGTACACGGCCGCAGTCGTACACAACACAAACACAGTTAACGGCCTCACTTTCAAAGCCTACAACGCAACACATGCGGAGGAGATTGCCATTGCTCTGGCTCTCACGAATCCCAAATCAAAACACATCATCACCGACTCGCGAGGGGCCTGTCGGAACTACGAGTTGGGCTGGGCTCCCCCGCTTGCCTGGCGCATACTGGAATATAGCTGTCGATGCGAAGATCCAACTCCACGCAACCTGATTTGGGCCCCCGGTCACCAGGGACTCCAGGGAAACGAACAGGCCGATCAGGCCGCCCGCGCACTCTCTCCCCGGGCTATCTCCCTGTCCTTGGAAGGGTACTCCCAATCAGACAATCTGACCCTTACATTCAAACAAATCACCGATTACTACAAGGAGGAGCACCGGCGCTACCCGGCCCCTTGTCAGGGTCTGGATCGCGCTGACGAGCTTATAGGATCAAAATTCTTACTAACACTGTGCTGTGCCCGGCGGTGCTTAAACATTTCAATCCATCCTTTGATGGCGCGTGCCAGTTCTGTGGGGAGGTGGCTGACACCTTCCACATGGTTTGGGCGTGTCAATCAAACCCATCTATCTCCCCCAACCCCAACCCCACCAGAGAGGACTGGGAGGCGGCCCTGCTCGGCTGTCTAGACCTAAAGAGCAAAAAGGCATTGGTTCAACGGACGCGGGCGGCGTTGCTTGCCAATGGGGCACCGGAATAGGGGCTCCACCCAGTATTGTAAGGGGAAAGGGCCACTATGGTCCTACCCCAATCACCTTTCTGTAAAAAACTTAAGTTTCTATAAATGTTTTTCACCACCACCACCGATCATTGCAAGGAAAGGAAGGCGTGCGCGCGCGCTCGGCAAAGCACGCCAGCTGTGCGCAGTGACGTAACTTGCTCCTCGCGCATGCGCAGCACGGCTCCCCAGGAGCCACGCGAAACTGCTCAACCTCGGCCAGTCTTGCTCACGCTACAAACTTCTCTATCTCGTCGTCGAGAGTTGATGTATGCACGAGATGGATTGCAATTTAATGCGTACTTAATCTAGGACTGCTCATAGATACTGAAAGCAGCGCAGGAGTCGTGCAGCTGTCTAATGAGGCGCTTTTCGTTCCTTTAGCTTTTCTTACACGAGCGAAAGAGCGCTCAGCTTTCTATGCCGCTTTTTATGCATGGCGACCCGCGCGGTTGAAGTAACCACCGAGATTTGAAACAGATACTCTGCCTTTCTTCTCTGCTTTTCTTTCCTTTCCTCAAAAACCAATTTTATTACGAAAGCAATACTACTCGCACTTTCAAGCCTTCGCGTGATCCGGCCGCAGTTACGTTTCACCTTTAGCGGAGGGAATATGGGCGGCCAACTCGCTCCTTCAGATAGCCCGGCTACAGTTACGCCGCGCCGCACCTGTGCTGCTGATGATGATGATGATTTCAACTTTATTTTCCGCCAGATAAGGAAGCCCCCTACTCCCCGTCCCCGGCACGCAGGCCTTGGTGACGGGGGCCGGGACCTCCGCGATTAGAAGCAGGAGAAAAGGTCTTGACTCCTCGCGGCTTCTTCCGCCAGGCGGATGGCTTGTTGCTGTGAAGCAGGGGCCTCGCTCCGCAGCAGGGCTTCCCAGGTTTCTCTACAATTTATGTTTGCGTTAGCCCCTGCGGAGCTAGCGCATTCCCAGATTACGTGGTCGAGGGTCCCTATCGCCCCACAGTGCTTGCACTTATCGTTTTCATTATCTTTATGAACATGATAACATGATAGGCCCAAAGAGGGTGGTGCTACTGCCGCTGTGACGTCATACCAGCTGTAGATTATGGGCGACCAACTCGCTCCTTCGGAGAGCCCGGCTGCAGTTACGGTGTGTGTTTGCCGCGCTGCGCACCTGTGGCGCTACTGACGCTGTGACGTCATACCAGCTGTAGATTGTTTTCTTTGTCACTCGCAACAATATCAAAAACAAAATATAAAAAAATTACCGAAGGCCCTTTGAGTCGTCGCGCAGCAGCGGCCGGTAGCCACGCGTGACCTGTAGATGCGGCGCACTGCGTTCCTTCAGTTGGAGACGCTGCGCTTTTGCTTTCCCAACCTACCAGGCTTAACCAAGGCTAAGCCCCTGGAGATTTTTAATTTTCGGCGCGGCCAGCTCTCGCCACTTGGATAACAAGAGGGGTTGGTGAAAGAACGTGCTACGGAGAACGTTAGAATATTAGCCGTGCTTGGATGCCGCCTTCACCGGCTACGTCGACCACCGCGCGTCGAAAAACTTAGCTTGGCTTGGAGAGGGGCAAAAGATTAGAGCTGCTTACTGACCGTGATGATAGATGGTGTCATGCTACGTGTGTCAAGGTCTTCTTACGTAGGTCGAAGGTGCAGCTCGTAAGGGGTCTACAAACAAGCGCCAGAAACATCAGTAATCCTGCGGTCCTGAAGCGTCGAAATGAAGTGCGTGGACAAACACAAAAAAGAAGAAAAGATTTGTTTAAATATTTGAAGTCGATAACTATTTAAAACATATTTAATGTCATTTATAATGTTTAATTCTGTGCATTTGGCTGGAAATTACAAAGGTTTAAAAAAAAACGGGTGTGGTTCAACGTGGCTTGAACCTAGTTAAATGAGCGAAAGGTGTGTTAAGCATGGTCTCTACTATCTCAAGTCAAATATCAATGTCAAGGTGAGGCACCCACTGGTCATAGTTACGAAAGTTGTACATCCAGAAGTACTTTAATAGTATTGTAACGTGGCGGCCAGCCGAAGAATGAGCGTGGTGAACGATGGATACAAGATGATTTTAATGGCCGCTGGCCTAGCGCGAGCGCTCCGTCCCGCGCCACTGCCAGCTTCGTCGTCTTCGTAACACTTCCCGGGGGCGTATTCGCCAACTGCAGCCTGTACAGCCACTGCAGCCTGTACAGCCACAAGGCTTGAAACCACGGTGAATTGATCACGGTGACTGAAGATTGTCACAATGGCTTACCTAAAAGGGATAATTATTGCCTAAATAATGCTTAAAAGTGTATACCAACCTATTGTTACTAACCATGTAATGTTTAGTTTAAATTCAAAACTGATATTCCAGCGCTGTGAATAATCTGTGTAAAAGTATGCAGAAAATGTTTTGAAAACCATAAATGGCGTTATATGGCACTAAGCATCACGATTTGCGACCTAAAAGGGTAAAAAATTAAGAAATGAAATTTAAAAAAAAACAGTAAAATTAACGTGGAGAGAGCGGAGTCGAACGGCCGACCTTCCATATGCAACACGTGGCTCTAATCCACTGCGCCATAGCGGCGATGTCAAGCCACCGTTCTGAATGAATATTTATACTTTATTCTCTGCTCTGGGCAAATTCCTTCACTCTCTTTCTTCTACCTCCCATCTCCTCTTTGGTGGTGACTTTAATGCCCCTCACACACTCTGGGGCTACCCACAAACCCTCAAACCCGGCCGCCTCCTCCATTGTCTGGCCCAGGAACGCCACCTCACCCTTCTTAATATTCCTGGCTCTCCTACTCGAGCGGGCACTGCCTCACAACGCCCTACGACACCCGACCTCACTTTCTCTCGGGGTTCACTTTCCTTTCACTGGCAGGTGACAGCCGAAACTCTTCTAAGTGACCACTTTCTCATCCATATCACCACCTCTCTCTCCCACATCCCTCGCTGTCATCCGATTATTCACACTGACTGGCATGCTTTTCGCACTTATCTCGCCTCCGAGTCCTTTCAATCCTACGACGACTGGACGTCGCGCATCTCTGCAGCGCTCACGTCTAGTAGCCGTCGCGTTCGCTCTCGTTACCCAATCCAAGACCCAGATCCTCACCTTCTCCGTTTATGGCGTCGCCGTAAACGTCTTCAACGCTCCTTTCGCTCCCAACCACACAATGCCCAACTTTCCTCCCGGATCACTGCTTTGCGGGCCGAGATCGTCGCCCACTGCGCCTCCCTCGAGCACTCTCGTTGGAGTGCTCTTTGTGATGGCCTTGGCTCTGCATTGCACTCGCGATCCGCATGGTCTCTCTCTAAATCCCTCCTTGGCACTAAGCCTGCCCTTGCTCCCACTCTAGCTAAAGCCCTCACTCAGGGGACTCCCTCCGAAGTTTTTGATCAACTCGCCTCTCTCTACCTCCCGCCCCCTCTGGCACCCTCCTACCCGATGTACTCGGGTGGACCTAACCCCGATCTGGACCAATGCTTCACTCTCCGGGAGCTCGAATCTGCTCTGGCTGCTAATTCTACACGCTCGGCTCCCGGTGAGGATGCCATTACATACACCACACTTCGCAACCTTCCTGACTGCGCCAAAGAATTCCTCCTTCAAACCTACAATGATGCCTGGGAGAGCGGCTGCTTGCCGAGCTCCTGGACATCCTCCCTTATTTCTGTGATTCCAAAACCGGGCAAACCTCCCTCTCTCTCTAACCTCCGCCTAATCTCCCTGACGTCGTGCGTTGGTAAGACCCTTGAGCGAATGGCTCTGACTCGCCTCTCTGATTTTCTTGAGGCACGAGAGTTCTTCCCCCATTCTCTCATTGGCTTCCGACGCCGCGTCTGTGCACAGGACATGTTTCTGATTCTCCAGCAAACGTTCCTGTCCCCTACACCTACTCAAATTTACGCACTTGTGACCGTCGATGTTCGCAAGGCCTTTGACGGTGTTTGCCACGATCACATCCTTTCTCAACTCGCCTCTTTGGATTGTGGCTCCCGCATGTACTCCTATATCCGCTCATTCCTCTCTAAACGTGTCGCTTGCTTTCGAGTAGATACCCACTTGTCTAACCCACACCACCTCACCCGTGGCACTCCTCAAGGTGCTGTTCTCTCTCCTACCCTTTTCAATCTCGCTATGGCCCCTCTCGCCTCCCAGCTAGCTGAAATTCCCGACCTGCATCATATATTTTACGCAGATGACATCACTCTCTGGTGTTCATCTGGCTCTCCAGGTCACGTACAGGACACCCTGCAACGTGGCCTAGATCTCATCGACTCCTTTCTCACCACCGCAGGCCTCTCGCCTGCTCCTGAGAAATCCGAGCTTCTCCTTCTCAACCATTCCTCCTACCAGCGCTCACACAACCACTTCGTCTCTCTCCACCTTTCTGGCTCTCCCATTCCTGTCGTCACACAGTGCAAAGTTCTTGGCTTCCCTTTGCATGCGGCTAAGAATGTGCAATCCCTTCACCGCGCTGTCACCACCTGCCACTCTGTAACTCACCTCCTGCGGCGCGTGGTCACTCGACGCTCAGGTCTCCACGAGGCTCACGCGTGCCGAGTTGCCCACGCGCTGGCCCTCAACAAGGTCTTGTACTTTGCACCCTACGCTTCCTTCACTCAGACTCAACTTAACGCTCTCGAGACTGCCCTTGTGGGCCTCTACAAGGCAGCTCTCAACCTCCCTATCACTACCTCTACCACTAAGCTCTTTGTCACAGGCCTCTTCCATCCTCTTCGTTCTCTCCTCAGTCTCCATCGTGACTCGCAGCTTGCCCGGCTTTCCCTTACCCGTCAGGGTCAGTGGTTATTGACTCAAGCGGGTATCTCGCCCATTCCAATCTCCCCATTTACCTCTCCCATTCCCACCCCCGCCCGCAATCTTCGTATCCTTCCCCTCCCGACCAACATGTCCCCCGTCCTGCACGCCGGACGTCGTCATGCGGCCGCACAGCACCATTCCCCTCTCTTTGATACCCAGGGTGTAGCTTACACGGATGCCTCCTTCGTGGCTCCTCGAGGTTCCTGCGGCTACGCCCTGTACCATCCACACCTCCCTGCTCCTGAAACCCACACCAGCGGGCCGTATCTACACCCTCCAGACGCATTGTCCCTCGAGGTCCTCGCCATTGCGCATGCCCTCCAGTCATTTTACCTCCTTCCCTCTCTCCAAGAGTGCATAGTCTATTCGGACTCACAAGCCGCTATACACCACATACAGAAACGCACCCTGACCCCTTCTCTCCAACAGGAGGTCGAACGAGCGGTCTCCGCACTGCAGCCTTCCATCGTTTTCCTCCGCTGGGTCCCTGGGCATTCAGGGATTGACGGCAATGAGCTGGCCCATCAGCTCGCCCGCGACACACTTTTCCGGGCACCGTTGATCCCCTGGCCCAAGCCCTCGGAGGACGGTGGGAGACTCACCCTTCGCCGCACCATAAAAGAGGTCTACCTTGAGCTCCGCCTCGACAAACGCCTTTACCCTCCCCCTCATCCATCACTCACGGTGCCGGAGTCTCGCCTTCTTCGGCACATTCAGATGAATGCAGTTATTACCCCGTCCCGCCTCTTCCTCTATCGCTATCGATCGGACCCTTCCTGTCCCAACTGCCCCTGTATCTATGCGGACCTGGCCCATTGCCTCTTCTATTGTCCGGCTGCTCAGCAGTCGGGTTCCTTCCCCCCACCCTCTCTATCCATAACCACCTGGCTCGATTGGCTTGGCGCTGAAGGGGAAGAAGAACAGCGGCTTCTGGTCGCCCAGGCGGTCGAAATGCTCGGCCTGTAAATTATGGTCGCTTAAAAGTCTTTACTACTACTACTACTAACCAGCCTTAATGGTGGCTGCTACCTGCCGGTGGGCGGCGCTGTCATCGCTGGCTTTACAGGCTGCATTTGGCGAACACGCTTCCCGGGGCCACCGAGCGATCGTCCCGATTGTTGAAAGAGACGCTCAAAATCGTGATGAGCTTCAGAGGATGGTGGGACGGAAAGGAGAGAGTGGTGAGGTGCTGGCCCCCACAGTGAATGAGATGATCGAAGGATGAGTGGCCCCGGGAAGTGTGACGAAGACGACGAAGCTGGCAGTGGCGCGGGACGGCGCGTTCGCGCTAGGCCAGCGGCCATTAAATCATCTCTTGCTCATGGTTCATCACGCCTCATTCTTCGGCTGGCGGCCACGTTACAATATTTATGGTCATATTCCTCCCATCAGCCGCCAGCTGCTCTTATGCCATCAGACTTCACTATTCTGCTGGTTACTAGGCGCCAGCTGCCGGCTACTGCAGACTGGCCTTCGTTCCCTGCTGCTGCTCGCATTTTATCAGCGTTGATTTCAAGCACTTGGTTGCTTTTTTCCTCGTGCTACGCTGTCGTAGGCTACGTGGGCATGCTTGTTTCCCGCCAATGCAGCCACACCTCTCATCGTACGGTTTGCACGCTGGTGCCTTGGGAAAGACGATAGATATGGTTCCAGGAGAGCGCACGGCAGGCGCACGGGTGCTCCGTAGTAAGATGTCAACTGCACGTCTGGCATCACCCCGCTATATTTGGATATTGCATTCGCTTTGGTACTATGGTGTGCCGTGTCTGCTGAGTGCCTATACTAGCCTAAAAAGTCTATCCTCCACGTGTTTTTAATAACAGCCCTAATTTCACCGTTTAAGAGCACCGCAGTTTACACCACTCTAATGCTTTTACGTACAGGAGGCAACTGGTTCCTTCTCTGTTCGACGGAAGTTTAAACTTGTCCTGCTGTTTATTTCAGCAACCTCGTGATGTATCAGTATTGAGTGGTGTGTATTGTTGTTTTCAGCTTGTAAATTTACTTTGGTGTAAAGTCTGCTCTGTTGTCTGTTTTTTTTTTGTAAGCTAGAGTCAACCGGCGCAATTCGGCGATTATCCATTGCTCACAAACTGGGGTGCTCAAGAAAGGAGCTCGAACGAAGAGCTGTAACTATACCTGTAACTGTACCTCTCGGGCATAAAGACAAATACTTGTGCCTGTTGGTACGTGAACACTTTGAACTTCTGCGCAACATATGAGGTAAAGATGAAGGAAGACGACGCAATTAATGAGCGCAGACTATTAAAATTGCGTCTGTAGTCTGCGCTCGTTGTGTCTTCTTACTTCGTTTTTCTCGTGTGTCGCTCTGAGCCTAGAGACGTTAGCATATTTATTGCTCCCCCCCCCCCCCCACGAAAAAAAACACATGGCTAGTACGTGAAGTTGTTCATTGTTTTAATTGCGGAATCAATATTTAGTTCGCACATTTCGAAGAGGGCGCTGGCTCCGCGCTGTAAGCCGCGAAGTTTTGACTGCATGGCCTTCTAAGCAAGCGGCGCTACCACTCGACATATAACTGCGTTTTTAAAGCCACTAGAACTGGCAAAGTACTGCACTGCTCTTGCCTGCGCCGCAGCAGCTCTGATTTGGTCTCCGCATTTACGCGGTTACGGGCCACCATAAACATTCCCGCGTCTTTCCGGGCGCCGGTTCTGCAGTTTGAAGACGGCTTGCACGGCGTTGAGCAGAGCTTGTTCTGTCGCGATTAGCGTTTTAAAAAGCCTGGTTACGGACGGACTGTGAATGGAGAAATATGTCCACCTGCTTTGTCTTCAAGTGTAGCTAACGCTAGGTGTCCGAGAAGGCTCTTTCTACATTCCCAGCGGCAGCAATGACGTCAAGCTGTTTGGCTGCATGGGATAAAGCGGGAAAATTTCGCACCTACGAGCCAAACAATGCCCTGCGAGGTAAGTGCTTAATTACAGCTTTTGCTTTATAGTGCTCTGAATGTGAAAATAAAATGCAATATGGTCGAGGTCGTAGGAAGCGAGCTGGCTGGATTCTAAAATTCAACGTAATGCATGCCTCGTCTCAAAGGAAGACATCCAACAAAAGTTTCTGTAGTTGGAGAAACATAAATAAATAACGACAAGAACGGAACCCAGATTCATACAACGTGGTCGGACTTTCATAGCCTACTCGGTTATTACTTCCTGATGCTTGAACTGAGGCGTGGATTTGGCTAGGTGTTTGAACGGCGGAACTTCTTCTTCAGGAGCGTCCCTGAACTTAACCAAGAGCGCAGAGGGAGCGATTGATATTAACCCGCCTCTGTTTAATAACTCCAGAAACAACCTTCTTCACGGGCTTTCTTGTGTCTTCAGCACAACAGACCCAACAAATAAAATCCTTAGGTCACATGCTTCTCGAAGTAGGCTACCGCATTTGACCTGATGTCGGCTATGTGCTGTTTTATACATTGCGGTGAAATTCTTCGTTTCACTCACGAGGTCACTGGGCCCTTGGAGGACTGAATTTTCGAAACGGCCTTTTGATTCGGATGGCGACGTTTCGGGCGGGGTACGATTGGAGCGATGATAGACTTGGACGTGTGCATTGTTTGCACGCCTTTTGCCAGAACTTGGTTGGCGTTCTTTTCGTTCCATATTAATGTCTCGGTTTACCTACAACTTTCCGGCCGGACAACGCTTTCCGCGTTGGTTTCAGTTCAGGGCACCTTGCAGTTATAGCTTTAATCCATAATGTAGGCGGAATATGACCTCATCGTGTACGTACGGGGAAAGACACGATTATTCTCTTAGAGACAAGTTTTGTTGTGAGGTTACCTCCTGTGTAAACGATTAACGCTGCGTATAGCTTTTCCGGCTTGAAGAGCAATTTCGTCAGCGACGAGCCTTTATAAGAGAATTCTTACGGACCATATACCGTCCGCCTCTTGGCAGCAGCAGTCACGGCGATCGCACTGTTTTTCTAAGCGCCTACGTATACTTTCACAGGTTGCTGTCCGTACATATCAACGCAGCACATATCATCGAGTGGTGTGATCTTGGCAGCCGCTGGAAACGACGAACATCACCTGTAGCAGCGTGCTTCGCCAGCATTCGTCGGCAGCGAGCACTGCGCCTGCGTGGATTCCTGGCTGAAGAACTTAAAAGCCCACGGAGACCCCATCGCTGCCTCACTTGGCAGCAGCAGTCACGGCGATCGCACTGTTTTTCTAAGCGCCTACGTATACTTTCACAGGTTGCTGTCCGTACATATCAACGCAGCACATATCATCGAGTGGTGTGATCTTGGCAGCCGCTGGAAACGACGAACATCACCTGTAGCAGCGTGCTTCGCCAGCATTCGTCGGCAGCGAGCACTGCGCCTGCGTGGATTCCTGGCTGAAGAACTTAAAAGCCCGCGGAGACCCCATCGCTGCCTCACTTGGCAGCAGCAGTCACGGCGATCGCACTGTTTTTCTAAGCGCCTACGTATACTTTCACAGGTTAGTGAAATGTTTCACTACTAGTGGCATTGATTTCACTTTCGCTGTGACTGCTGCTGCTACACACTGTGATCTGTTGATTGCGCTTGTTTTCACTGGGGCTGTTCTTGCTGTAGCGCGATTTCAAACTGCATGTTTTTTTTTCTTTCTTCTTCATAAGTGGCAATGTCGAAAGAACTTATTAAACTATTTGATGAGCTGAAACGAGAACTTAAACAAGAGTTCCGTGAACTACGCGAAAGTCTCGAACGGGACTTAAGAAAGGACATACGCGAGATAAAAGCTAGCCTAGCATTTATAAATGACAACTACGAAGAAATGAAAACGTCTGTGAACCGCGTTGAGACAGAGAATGAGGAACTGAAGGCATCCGTAAACGAACTACAGGAGGAACGCGACGCTTTACGAGCGGAGCTGAAAGCTCATGAAGTAAGACTTTTACAAAACGAGCAACACACGCGATGTCACAACGTTGAATTGAAGGGTGTACCAATGAAGCAGAATGAAGACATCACAGAGATTGCCGATAGGATAGCTAGAGCGGTTGAGTTTCCACTTGAAAGGGGAGACATTGAGGTTTGTCACCGCGTTCGAACTGCGGGAAATGCAGACGCTCCAAACATAGTGTTGCAATTTGCCCGCAGATCCGTTCGTGATGCCTTCCTTGAGAAAGCTCGAAAGCAGAGGATAACGTCAGAGGACATTGAACTTGAACCGAAGACACAAATCTTCATCAATGAGCACTTGAGTCCTTCAATGAAAAAACTGTTTGGTGCAGCAAATGCTAAAAAGAAAGAACTGAAGTGGAAGTATGCATGGACTCGGAATGGCAAAATATATGTGCGCAAAACTGACACGTCAAATGTCATTGCGATCACCCACCAGGATGATCTGCGCAAAATTGCGTAGTTGTACCTGCTGGCATCCAACCTAAGTACTAGTTCCGTGACATGGGTTATGAGCCACATGAGGTTACGCATTTGGTTAAACCTCAAACTACTGCTTTGTCTTTTTTCCACTTAAACATTAGATCCTTAATAAACAAAGAAGATGAATTAACTATTCTACTGGATACTCTCGAAGTTCCACTCACAGCAATAATGTTGACTGAAACATGGTACACTTCAGCATCGAATGTGTATCACCGTCCTGGATATCAGTGCTTTTATCAAAACCGAAACGATAAAAGAGGAGGCGGCGTCGCGCTTCTACTTAAAGATACAATATCGTGTGAAATGGTCGAGGAATACACGGCAACAACTGCTGATTACGAAGTGCTCACTCTGCGAAGCTCAAACCAACTTTTTTGTGTCATGTACAGGCCACCGTCTGGCGCCATAAGTCATTTCTTAGCATTTCTCGGAAATATCTTTAGCTATGCATCATACGAATCTATAGATATGGTTTTAGGTGGTGACATCAACATAAATATGCTTTCAACTTCACAATCACAAAAAGAACTCCATTCTTTAATTGCAGTGAATGGATTCTTTAGCTTAATAACAAAGCCCACACGAGTGACTTTAGAAAGTACGTCTTTATTAGATGTCTTCATTACAAATATTGACACTAACTTAATAACCGCAGACGTTGTTTACACAGATATTAGTGATCACCTTGGAATCTTTATGCTAGTTAACAAGCCCGTGCGTTTTAATAAAAGGAAAAAGCGAATAATTTATACACAGTCTATAACTAACAAAAACCTTGATTCCTTTTGTCATGCTATTAGCCAACAGACTTGGAATAATGTTTTTGAGGCGGATAGTAGCGATACTGCTTACTACAATTTCATCACATCATTTAAAACTGTATATGACGCGCACTTTCCACTAAAAAAAGTAAACGCGCCATCTAGGGCTAGGAAACCTTGGGTAACGTCTGAGTTGCTCCAAATGATAAAACATAAAAATAAGTTGTACGCACAGTTTGTAAAAACTAAAGATGCAAATTTGTTTAGCCAATTCAAGAAGTACAGAAATAATCTTACATCAAAACTGAAGATCGCTCGAGAAGCTTATTTTACAAATATATTTTGGAGCTCGACTGAACAAAGATCGGATGTTATGTGGAGGAAATTAAATTCCTTATTACGGCCATCTAACCCTGATCTTCCTGATAACTTTCAGCATGAGGGAAAGCGTATTTGTGACACTGGCTTAGCTGATACTTTTAACAACTTTTTTATCCAGCAAGCTTCTCAGAATCAAATGGGCAGCAGTCAAGATTACACTGCATTCTTGAAAGGATGCAACAGTTCATCATCACTTTTCTTTGCTCCGACAAACTGCGCAGAAGTTTTCTCGTGTATAAGCACAATTAAAAATAGCAAGTCAGCGGACACAAATGGCCTCCAAATAGCGCCCGTTAAACATGTTCTTCACCTTATATGCCCAGCCATTACGCACATTTACAATTTAATATTATCTACCGCTGTATTTCCGAAAGAACTCCAAACTGCTCGAGTGATACCGGTTTTTAAAAGTGGCGACAAATCTTTGATCCAAAATTACCGCCCTATATCTATATTACCGGTATTCTCTAAAGGTATAGAGAAGTTACTACATGGCAGAGTCCTGTCATTTTTTAACAAGCATGATCTCCTCCTTGACATTCAGCACGGTTTTCGAAAGAATCGATCCACAGAAACAGCGCTACTTACACAAAAAGAAATAATAATAGATAAATTTCAAAATAAGGAAATAGTTGCAGGTATCTACATAGATTTCACAAAAGCGTTTGATTTATTAAGTCACAAAATTCTCTTACATAAAATGGAAACCTACGGTATCCGTGGAAAAGCACTAGACTTAATGGAATCATACCTCTCCCATAGGACACAGTATGTAGACTTTAAAAGCTCCTTGTCCTCAGTACAGAATATCTGCACAGGAGTTCCCCAGGGAAGCATATTGGGTCCGCTTTTATTTTTAATTTATCTAAATGATATTGTGCATTGTGAACCTGATAGTACATTTGTATCTTACGCCGATGATACTTCAGTGTTCATTTCTGGGAAATCAGAAGATGATATTGAAGAAAAAGCAGGCAGAACAATTAATGCATTAAATACATGGGCACAAGCAAATTTTTTGAAGATTAATCCTAAAAAGACTAAAATAGTGTTGTACTTGCCGAAAGGGAAGGTATTGTTTAGGCCACTCAATGTATGTTTAAACCATGATCCTGTGGAGATAGTGGATTCTGTCAAAATCCTTGGTGTCGTGTTTTCAAAACACTTGACTTGGAATGATCATGTGGATTATATCAGATCCAAAATATCTTCAACTGTCGGAGTTTTGTCGCGCCTGCGCACCATTCTTCCTGTCAAAATTAGGCTGTTGCTGTATAACTCCTTAATTCTATCTCTCTTACAATACTGCATTATCGTTTGGGGTACAACTGGTATCACGAACATGACCAAGTTACATCTTCTCCAAAAAAGAGCTGTGAGATGCATTGCTGGTGTTCCGTATTGTTTCCCTACGAGTGACCTCTTTTTAAAATATGAAATCCTGCCAGTCTTAGCTTTACACGAACACAGACTTTTAATGAGTTTCAAAAGTGCTTCGCGGAGCAATGAAAATTATGTTGGTAATTTGGCAGAACTTGCAAAAAACACCCATATTCCACAAACCAGAAATAAAGAAATGTGGCTAGTTCCTACACCTAGAGCATATTACTCACAACAATCTATCTCGTATACGCTGCCAGTGCTATTAAATAACTTAAACAAAGAAATGTTTGACCCTTTCCAGCATTCAAATATCGTTATTAAGAAATTTTTTCTGAACAAGTTTGTGTCATGACGCTGCATGTATTTTTATGTTGGTACTTTTTGCTTTTTTTTCAAGGTGTGTTATTTTCTTTTGTGCTATAATGTATAGCGCAGAATTTATTGCCGCTTGTCTGTTGCAATGCCAGCGTGAAAAAAGGGGGCAGGACCTCTGTCAAGCTTTCGAGCTTTTAGTCCTGTCTCCTTCTCTAATATAGAGAAAATAAAAGGCTGATTGATTGATTGATTGATTGATTGCTGCTTAAATTCTCGGTACCCGCGAATCGCAGAAAGGGGTAGTTCATTGTAATATGTGCCCCAGCTGTTACGCGCTAGCTGGTCAGATATTCATAATTATTTGTGTTTTTCTTCGGTAGCGAGATATGTTAGGCATTTAAATCAAATTTTTACCACTTGCCTGAATTTGCGGGTTCTACGCAATCAGGCGGCGTCTATTTCCGGCTTTATTACCTAGGTAATATACCTGTTTCTCTTGTTTATATTTTGCAGGACCGCTTCTTTCCGGATGAAAGGAGCTCAAGACGAAATTAAAAGGTGCCTCTAAGAGCACTGGAATAAAAGCAGCTGTTGCGAAAATAATGTACAATAAACTGGTGGCATCTATCCAATGTTCTGTAAATTTTTATTCATCCCTCCATGCTTATTCCTCCTGTTGACAAACACATTCCACGCGCATATACATAAAATTACTTGCCGATAAAAATTAACAAAATGCACTCTCCGACATTTGCTCCGTAGCTGCCTTTTTAGCTTACTTTAGTTTGCTACAAAATAATTAAAAGAACCAAACCCGAGTTGAATGAAGTATGGAAAATGAGAATTTTATGTCAGCAGGTCAACCCTTGTGAACGCTGAAAGCATAATTAATGTTCGAATGAAATTTACGCAGAACGATACCACAAAAACTTCTTCATATGCAAGCCATGGTGTTAAAATAGTATAAATGCATGCTGAATACTTACTTCATGAGTGTTCCCCAAACTTTAATGAGTTTAAATTAAGTGTTGGAATATTTTTTGAACCACACAGTAAATATAATAGAGGAATTTGGTGATTTCTTCCGTTATGACCATTCACTCCACATTTCATTTTATTCTTACAGAAACAAAATTCTGGCTTATACTTGCAGCGGAAATAATGCGTGGAAAATGGGACAGCGACAAGAAGACACATAGAAACATTCGCTTGCGTCTAGGTGTCTTCTCTTCGCTGTCTACTTTCTCCGCGCGCTCTTTTCCTTGTAATTACGATCGAACTGTCCCGGCCTTTTTCCTTATTGGCTTGTACTTCTTTCCTTGCAATATAAACGGCGCTGTTTAAACCTGTGGTCCGAATTTTTAAAGAAATGCGCCTATTCAGAGTGCCCTTGAGGTTGCGCGTCCAACTGCCTGGCCGCAAGCGCGTCGTCTCCGCTGGAACATATATCGCGACCGCAGCTCCGGCAGTTGCGGCACTTTTCCAGTTCTAGTCACATGTTCAAGGGTTCGCTTGCAACTCACGCGGCGCTTCGTTACAGCTTATGAAGTGCCACCAAGGATACGCTTGCTCCTCTCGGGTTACAGAGAAAAACTTTGGCCCTTTCGCGTCACGCGATAGCTTCGTCCTCAACGGAACCACGACGACGCTGTTCTTGACGCAGGCGCTGATGCAGCTGCCGCGCCGCACGCAGCACCAGGGGCACTGAAAGCTTCACCTGACTTCGTTTAGGTTCGCCTTCATGTTCTCCTTCATTCAGGCGACAAGGTCACCAGTGGCATGCCGTCTACGGGAACTAAGAGCTTTTCTTACTTAAAACTAACACATGCCGCCAGTTGAATCTGAACCCGTGACCTCCGCATTCCGCCTGTGGGGCTCCATCTGCGGAGTTTTGGCGGCGGCCGCTCAACCCTGCACTTTTGTGGGTATTTATATGTCATGTAATCAAATCTTGAAAAAATTCACCAGCGCCTACGGTAGAATATTTGACAGCTCTCACCATTAACCAAATTGTTTGAGCACCGCTCGGCGTATACGATGATCATGGGTGCGGATGCCACTGGCGGCATGAGGCAGTTTTACAGCGACACGTGTTAAGCGCCTGTTCCTTGCTTTCGCGTCGTCGTACTATGTAGTTGTCAGGCGTAGTCGTCGTAACCAGTGGGTGCGTTGCCATGTGAGCCAATCGGTGGGTGGTTGGTTGCCTTGAAAGGAAGAGGGTATGACTTCAGCGGTGAAATGTGAAATACGTAACCGGTGGGTGGTTTCGCCGGAACCGTTCGGATGGTGGTTACCGTGCATAGAGGAGAGTATGTCGAGAGCATGAGAATGCGTAACCAGTGAGCGATTGCCACAGAAATCACCCGAAGGGTAGTTACCCTGGAATGATGGGGAGGGTTACCATGGAGGGAGGCTTTATGGCAAAAGCGTAGGAAGCCTTAACCAGAGGCTGGTAACAACGGCAACCGCTCGGAAGGTGGTTACCGTGGAACAAGGAGGGTGTGGCTGAAGCGGAGAAATCTCCAACTGGTGCATGATCACCGGGGAGAGCGAGAACTTTCAACTGGTACGTGGTTGCCCTGGGAACTAACCAGAGGGTAGTTACCCTCGAAGTAGAAGGAGGGCTGCCCTGGAAAGAGCGTATGGCGAGAGTGTAAGCATGCGTACCACGGTAACCATCCGGAATGTGATTACCGAGGAAGGAGGAGGAAGGGTATGGCCAGAGCGGAGGAATATAGCATGGTCTACCTGCGGCAGCTGCTGCGAAACGCCCTGCCCGAGGAGAGGATCATCGGCGACATGTTCAATAGCAGCGTCTCGCTGGAAGCCTACCGCATCCAGCTCGACGACATGGCGGCGGTGAGAGGCTGGGGCGGGCAGACGAAGGCGAAGAAGCTCGGCGCCAAACTGAGGGACCGTGCGACGGAGCTGTGCGCAATGCGCCTCCCGACCAGCTAGGCTGCTGCCCTATTCTCGCGGGTCTCCTCGCTGACCACTACGGTGCCTCAGGTCATTCCCAGGTGCAGAACCACCGCCTGTGGTTCCGCCGCCAACAGCCCGGGGAGACGTACCAGGATCTGGCCGCAGTCGTTGAGCGGCTGGCTGTGTAGTCTCTCCAGGGAGCGCCTCGGGACGCGGTGGCCCTGATCGGCACCAATGCATTTTTGGAGGCTATCCGGGATGCCGAGGTGCAGCGCTTATTCCGTTTTGAGCACCCTTGTTCAGTCCGCGCTGCCACGGCACTCGCCGTCGAGGCGGAAACGACTTTGCTGGCCACTCTGGGGTCGCCACCGTCTGCCGGAAAGGGCGCACTGGTGCGGGTTCATCGATCCGCGGCCCTGGCTGCGGCCTCTGCTCGGCTTGTTCCCAGCGACTTAGGTGTGGCCTGCTTCTGCTGAGGCCAGCCAGCGGGGACACTACGTGAGGGGGAAACGATTTTGCGAGCTCTCCTTTCGTCGCTTTCGGATACACCTCACGCGCCTTACGTGTCGGTCGGCGTTAGCCTGCTGGGCCGCCATTTGAGGGCCTTGGTCGTCACCAGAGCGGCTGTCAACGTGTTGGACAAATCGCTAGTTGCCAGGGCATCCCAACTGCTTTTGCCAGCCGCCAAAATCTGGCTCTTTGCCTTTACCGGCGCCCCGGTAGAGCACGTCAGGTGTGTCACCATTAATGTACAAGCACTCAGCAAGACCTCGACAGAGTTTGTTGTCGCAGACAGCCCTAATTGGCCGGCGCTCCTCGGGTGCGAGTGGTGCCAGCAAGAGGGTATCTTCCTCAGTTTTGCGACAGCAAGCCCTGGCGGAACCAAACTCTCTGTGCGCTGGGTTGGCTTCGCCGGCTTTCGGACCTTGGTGTCAGCCCATGCCAGTCCCTGGT
Source organism: Amblyomma mixtum (assembly GCF_055824585.1). Lineage (NCBI taxonomy): Eukaryota > Metazoa > Arthropoda > Arachnida > Ixodida > Ixodidae > Amblyomma > Amblyomma mixtum. The sequence continues at coordinate 103,810 of NW_028317734.1, read as the reverse complement.
ATCGGGGACCAAGCGTTCTTCCGTGTTTTTAGGTTACCTCGCGGCGAAGTGTGCACGTCGGGTCCAGCCGTGTGACGTGGCCACCATTACTGGAGCGTCCGCCGTGACTATGCCACCGGGCGCGGCAACTTGAATGCGCCCTAAGCTCGACAGCCCAGTCACCGCAGACGTGATTCCGAACCCGTCCGGTGCTCCACTTCATCCCGTGAGATGACCTGCCCTCGTAGCCTCCGGCCTGGGCTCGAAGAAACCCATGTATTTCTGCTCAACATCGACTGCGTACCTTTCGTGCTGACTCCTGGCGCAGAACTGTGCACAGAGTTAGTTTTGAGCCATGGCTCGCCTCTTTTCTCTCCAAAACCTGAGGCTCCACTTTACCACTCTGCGGGGCCGCCAATTCTACCGTAAAAAATGTTCAACTTTCGACCCAACCTGATTTCCGCTGAGCTCGCCTCTTTGAAGGCCTTGGTGCTCAAGCACTGCAGTTGCCTTGCTATCAGCACTGGTGAACTCGGGTGCATTTGAGTCCACCACAGGATCGACATCGACGGCCGCGGGCCATTTGTCACCATGTCCGTCGGTTAGCGCCAGATGAACGGAGGGTCCCAGCAGCACATGCACGATATGCTAGACCAGGGCACAATTCCCACGTCTTGTAGTCCTTGGTCCTCCCCTGTCGTCCTCTTACGCAAGAAGGATGGCACACTCCGCTTCTGCATCGATTATCATAAGCTAAACGCTGCTACCCACCCCGACGTGTACCCGCTGCCTCGCCTCACACGACACGCTAGACCGCCTGAAGGGGGCCCGCATTTTTTTCACCTTGGATCTGCTCTCGGGCTACTGGCAATTGCACGTTCACTCCGACGATGAGGAAAAGACTGCTTTTCTAACGCTTGACGGCCTCTGCCTGTTTAACCGCATGCTTTTCGGTCTCTCGAATGCTCCGGCCACTTTCCAGGGCTTTATGGGCCGCATTTTGGTCCATATGCCGTGGAAGTTGGCCTTTGTCTACCTAGACGACGCATTTGTGTAGATGGCTACGTTTTACGAACACCAGCCCCACCTAAAACTTGTCCTCGAGGCCCTCACCTCTGTTGGACTCCGCTTGAAACCGCAAAAACTGTTTCTTCGGTTTCGCGGAAGTGACGTCTACTACGGTCACGTTCTGAATGCATTCGTGCCATTGCGTCAAAGCTGCAGGTGTTCCCGGCTTACGAAGCTCCCACCACTCCCATGGAGCTGAGAAGTTTCAATGGATTCCCCTCCCATTTTCGAGGCTTCATTCGAAACTCTGCAATGCGAACCGCTTGGCTGATCGCCCTGCTGAAGAACAATGCCACGTGGAGCTGGACAGCGGCCCAACAGCTGGCGTTCCTGTAAGTCAAAGATGCCCTCCTATAAACTCCTACGTTGACCCATTTCGATTAATCAGCCCTAGCAATTCTCTATGCGGATGCCAGCCAAGATGGACTCGGCGCAGTCCTTCTGCAGGAAAACGAGTCTTGCGACCAGAGGGTCCTTGCATATGCCAGCCGCCAGCTCTCTGACGTTGAGCACCGCCGGCATTCTTCGGAACTGGAGAGCCTCGCCATCGTCAGGGTCCCTACCTATACAGCCGACACTACACCATTGTCACGGACAATAGCGCTCTCACTTGGTTGCAGTCCGCCAATCATTTGAATGCAAAGATTGCTCGCTGGTTCCTCCAACTTTAGGAGTACGATTTTACGATAGTGAATCGGCGTGGCTCTGCCCATCAAGATGCTGATTTCCTGTCTCGGCACCTTTGTTCTGTGACAGCCTTGACGAACCTGAGTACTGCGCAAACCCGATATTCCGGCAGCATTGCTACCATAGTTCGATCCCTCAGCACCGCTGCCAGCCCAAACCACCGCAACTGCCCCGGACATATAGCGTGGAGAATGCACTTTTATATCATGTGAAGCGCCTCCGTGGTCGACCTTCCGTGTGGTTGCCAGTAGTGCCCGACACGCTGCGATCGCAGGTCTTGCGCGGCTTGCACAACGCTCCCACGACAGATTACCTTGGCCGCGGCAAGACCTACGCGCGGGTGCCGGAGCGCTTTTGGTGGCCTAACATATTTAGTGACGTCAAGCAATGCATGGCATACTGCCAGACGTTCCAGTACAGGAAGCCGTCTACACGAGCTCCCTGGCCACCCCTGCAGGCTTTTTCGCTACCGTGTTAACCTTTGGACCCGTTTGGACTCGACCAGTTGGGTCCATTTCGAAAGACGTGCGCCGGCAACCGGTAAGTGCTGGTAGCGATCGACTAAATCTCCAAGTGGGCCGACGTACTGCCCGTCCCTAACACTTCCTCCGCTCCTGCCATCTCCGGCCTGCCATCTGCCGCTCCTGCCGAGCTCCGGCACGGTATGCCCTGTCGCGTCATCGCGGACCATGGCAGCTGCTTCATGTCGCTTGAGTATAAGCGAGCCCTCCGCTGTTTTGGCATTGGCATTCCACTACGTCCGTCAAACATCTACAGTGCAATGGCCACCTGAAGCGCGTCAACCCTACCGTAACGGATATACTTGCGTCCTACGTCGCTCCGTCCCACACAAACTGGGACGGATATACTTGGGACGGATAAACCAGGACGAATAAACTGGGACCGTATTGTTCCTGCTGCAACTTTCGCTGTCAACACTGCGGCGCAGGTAACTACGTATGTGACGCTGTTCTCCGTCGTCTATGGCAGAGCGCCCTCTATCCCCCGACGCACAGTGCGGCTGTCGCACCCTACTGCATCCCCACCAGACTCTGCCCAACTTCTTCGTCGCGCCCGCCTCGACGCCCAGTGCAACATTCTCACGGTTCGTGCTTGTGCACAAGAGGTCAATGAGGCCGCTCCACCACCTCTTTCCTTCCGATCCGGCGACTTGGTCCTCGTTCGCCACACCATCCACGCTACAGGCCACGCCGCGAAGCTTTTGCCCCGGCACCGCGGCCCTAATGTGTAGCTGCCTGGCTCAGTCCCGTGACATACTGCTTTGAAGATCTGCCCGAGCATCGCCTACGCCGTGTGCACCGCATTTTTCAGGAGGATGTGTCTCACATGGAGCGCTGTCTCGGGCGCCCTCAATAATCCCGACTTGGGTACCAGGCCCCGCTCGTAGGATACAATGTCGTCGGCAGCGCCAACGCCGACTCCTGGCTTCATGCCTTCCTAACAGCGTACCGCCCTATAACGGGGACCGCGCGATGTGCACGTGTCGCCTGCCGTTCCTGCACATTCGATGTTCTTAACGTGTGCCTGTACTCGCACGAGATCCGCTGGTCGCGGATGGCGGTGAGCAAAACCAAGACGGAGCCAACAGCCATTGCGTGGTCGAACGCCCGACAGACACTATCTGCTTGCAGGGCGCACCCCTCACGTGTGGCGACATCGTGCCTCTGAAGCACTTGTCCGCTTGACCCTGAAGAGAGACCTTCCAGTCGTCGTTTCCAATGCCTTGATGAGCGCCCACAGTAGGAGGTCGCACCGGTACCCCTCGATTGAGGTCCGCCTCCCGTGGGACTGCATCGTCCGTCAGATCGCCTCCTCGGACAAGGATTTTTGTTTTGCCATTCCTTTTGTAGCCTGCGCTTTTGTGTCTGAGAACGTTAGGGCTCATTTAGCGCGTTTCTTGACCCTCCCGCTTCCCCCGCTTCCCCCCCCCCACCCCCGTGGGAAAGATATAACAGAAAAAGAGGAAGGGCCGTGCCGCCGCAGGAGAGGCGCGAAGACAAAGCGCGAGCGTGTGTTCGAGAGAATGAGCGCTCAGGAGGACGGTGGTCGGCGGTTGGCCGAGAACCGGGTTTTGCTGTCTTCTCGTGCCGACTCACATTCTAACGATGTCATTACAAGCCCCTCATTTCCTTACGTTTGTCTGCTCGTTGTGGAGGTCGATTGGGCGAAAAAAGAACAATGGCTAAGGTTTTGGGGCGCAGAACACGTGGAAGTTCTTTCAGTGGTGCCACCACAGGCAGCCAGGCAATTTAACGACAAAGCAGTGTATCAAAGTCAAGTTAAAGAGCATTCAATGGCGTCCTTGTCACACTCGGAATCTCGAACCGTATTTCTTAATCGAAAATTTTGAAAATGGTAACACTTTCGATACTCACGGCCTTCAATGCTGCCAATTAATCTCATTCCGAAAACCAGGGATTCAAGCGAAATCCCAAAGAGAATCCTAAGTATTTTGGGCCACATTTAATACCATTCTAATCCATAAAGAATGTCCGCCATGCCGTACAATTCACATGTAGAGACCACATCGAAGTTGGGCGGCCCTTCAAAGGAAAATATAAGTGCAATAATATAAAACTCCCGGTAGATGCACTGTTATCACAGAAGGGAAGAGTTCGTAGTCTCTTTTCAAACGTCTGCTTCTATGTACATGCCTTTGGTGAATTGCACTTACTGGAGTGCACCACTCTTTTCTGACACTTATATAACGATGCTTTTAAGCCAGTGAAATCATCAACCGAAGAATTCTCACACAGTTGAAGGCAATCGGTGGCCGTATGTCTGATGAATTACATAAGTTGGCCGACTGTAATTATACTCCAAATCGTTTGCCCATAGAAGGAGTGAGGAAATACCGGCTTCGCTGCTTGTGAAATTTAGGCGGTCGAAGCAACTTATATAGAGGATGCCGGCGCAAGTTTACACTTTTTGTGCTGCCTCTCGTTTTGGTGCGCAGTTTGTAAATGCGGATACATTAATTCGCGAAAGCGGACTTCACTAGTTCTTTTAACTTTCTATCTCCTGCATTCTATCCCTGCTTTCTCAATTATGCTTCATAGAGCACTTCTCGAATAAAGACAAAAAATCGCAAAATGCAGAAATTGTGGTCTTTAATTTCTTCATTATCAGGTCGTTAAAGAGTAAGTAGCGTGCAAAACGCGCGTGCGTCTGTAGACCTGCCAACAGCAAACGATTGCTCAAAACTGCAGCCAGCCGTAGGCTACAGGAATATGCCCTCAAAAGCGAGATACAAGCCTTCCTGTCCTAACACCTTAAATAGAATGACGCAGAATTTCCCCATTTGCTTGATATCCTCGAATTATCACCGAATAGCTAGCAGCGCCGTCATTACAGATAGCCTTGATCTAATGGCTTCTCTACAGTCATAAACTTCTAAGCCTCAAGATCTTCCACTCAGTATTCCGCCATCATCACGTCCGCCATGAACTCATTTTCTTAATCAATTAACCTTCCAAAAGGCATGGCTCGAAAGAGCGGCATTTTTTTTGAGTAAGACAAATCGCTCTTTAATTCTCTCTTGCCAAAAGCATCAGAACTGCGGAATCGGCTTACCGCTCTGCCGCCGCCAGCAATCAGGGCGATTTAAAGAGCGCTTAATGTAACATTATATAAGCACAAAGATTATTTGTATTGTGAGACAGGAGACAGAGCGCAGGATGGAGCGAGCTTTAATGGCACCCGCAAGTATGGCGACCAACCCTTCGAAGAAGAAGATGATCGATGATGATGGATATGTACAGATGAAGACGAAGGTCGCATGTTGTGCTTCGAGCGATGATGATGGATATGTACAGATGAAGACGAAGGTCGCATGTTGTGCTTACAGTATCAACATTTTGCCTCTGTTGAATTCTGTTTAAATTTTTCGTTATCGTTTCATTTTATTTGTGTTCTCCTCTTTCTTTTGAACGTTTGCTAACAGACATTCCCCTTTATATTCCCTTTAGACATTCAGGGTATCTAAAATTGGCATACTAGACAATTTCTATTCTGCGTAGAAAGAGGTTTTGTTGCTCTCGGTGGCGACAATGATGATTCTTTAGCATACAAAAAATGCATTTATTACATGAGGACTTGGATTTGAAAAATTGTCCGACCCATCGAAAAAATTAGGCAGTGGCTTAGCTATGGTTAAGCCTGGATATACAAGCGAAAAGCTTCAGTTAGACGGAAATCGGCGCGGTTAAAACTACCCGCAGGAATGTGGAGCGGAGGGTTGCCGGCTGCGACGCGGGCAACACGCGGCCGCAACGAAAGGTCAAACGGTGGGGCGGAGGCGAAGCGCGCAGTTGTAGCGACTACGAGGAGAAGACGCACATGCGCAGTAGCGCGCGGCTGTGCCGAAATGCCAGGCGACGGAGTCGGCGGCGGCGGCGGCGACGGCTGCTGCAGCGGCAAAGAGCCACCACCTGCACGGCGCGTGACGTCACTCGGTTTCTTGCATGCGCATAACTCGCAAGTTCGGCTCACGCGAAGCTCGGCTCTGAACCCTGTCCTGAAGCTTTTGCCTTCAAAACCTTTTCATGTCAATGTCAAGACCTAAATGTACTTCGTCAGCATTGTTGTTTTGAAGTGAATTGCTGTGTAGCCTAGCCCCCAGGGTGCGCACGCACAAAAAAGAAGCACACCTTCATGTCCTTTTCGCTTACTTCAGTAATCGGCCAATGATGGCGGCACCTGTATTTCCCTTTTTGCCCTTTTCTAGCTTATTAAACCTCAGTTTTGAATGACATTAAAGGGACTATGAAACAAATTAATTGAGATTACGTAAAGATAGCCAATCCATCACTCGTCACCCCAGCGAAAGAATTTTCGAGCTAGCATGAATAACAACGAAGTTATAGACGATTAAAAATCACGCTCCTCCTCTCCCCCCTCAACTCATACGCGTGGAGCACCAAGAAAAAATAAAGAAAACAGCTCCGGGACTGGGCTCCGCCCATGAATACGTCATTCGCTGACGTTCGGTTTACGGCTTCCGGTTGTCGCACTCCCGAGGAGCAGCGTGCGTCGGCAGCGTCTCTCCGGTCTCGGCGCTTTCTTTGCTCCCGAACTCCCGGCAGAAAGAGGCGGCAGAGGTAAATTGGAAACATATGCGTGAAGGCAATGCCCTGGCCCGCGCTTGCCCGAGGGGGTCGCGCGGCGCCTCGAGCAGACGATTTTCACCGCTACCGGAAGTGTGCCCGTGACGTCGTAGCTGCCGCGGCTCGAGCGAATGACAGCGTGTGGTGGCCTACCGACGTCATGGGACTAGTGACGTCTGTTTTCCCGGTTTTGGTTTCAAAATCGCTCCCTACGAAGACACCAATCGGCCCGCGAATTTTAAAAAACGCGATTTTTAAAAAGCCATAATAAATTGCCGGCTCAGTTCCGAAGACTCATACTTGGTGTCAGTGCTTCTGAGCATAACTTCTAACATTTACAAGCGTCTTTTAATTCTTTTCATGGTCCCTTTAATTCCTTTGTCCTTAAAATCCAATAATCTATCGATAGTGGACTTCAGTTTGTTCCCAGCATTGCTTTACACCAATGACATAGTTGCCGTAAAAGGGACAGTACAGTCATAGCAGCTGGTGTTACGCCGATGGTGGCTAGCGCAAAAGTGGCACTTTTTGTGCGCGCTTTTCTTTAGCGTGAATATACCCAATGTCGAACGGGGCGGCGCAGGTTACATGGTTCGCGAGTCCACCGCTTCGCGTGCTGGCCGTCGCACGGCATGTCCAGAAGCGCAACTGCGGCCCACCCCCGTCACTAAGGACCGTGGTGCTCCTTGGGGCTCCCGTGACCGCGACCGCCGCCCGGGAGATCGGGGCCACACTGCGACCACTGGTGCTCCGCAACATCTACGGAATCACCGAGACTGGCTGCGTGGCAGTGACGCCCCAAGAAGAGTGCGCCTACGACAACGTTGGGTTTCCAGTGCCTGGTACCAGGATCAAGGTTTGTGCGCGCATTTAAGGCGCTGATGATATCATTTCACAGGTATCTATAGCGAAAAAGAGAAGACTGGCAGGAGCTTGAGCGAGACGCCTCAGACATGTGAACAGCATTCTCACGGCAGTGCTGGTGAGAGGCTTGTTATCGACCACGCCCAGAAATTCTGGACAAATGCATATTTAAATGGGAACGAGTTTATGAACGTAATTTTTCAAAACATTTTAAGATTTCACTATAACAATCAATACAACCCCAGAGCTCTCGTTGCCACGCTAGAATTTTTCTGCTATTGACGTTTTTGCTATCGTCTAAGCGTTTTTCGTTGGTTTTTTAACGCAGTCTTAACTGCTCGTAGTGAGCTATGCAAAAACGTTAAAAGAAAGGTATTCCTATCCGTAGAAAGACTGGACTATTACCCGAGACTGCAAATATTTGGCCAAGAATGCTGGACATGATGATGTTCACAAGAGCGAAGCTTCCTTCTGATTCAAAATCTTCCGCGCTGCACTTTTTCTCCACGAATAAAAGTCTCATTTTCACTCCATTGCTCGGAATGCCCTGTCAGCACTGTCTGCAAATTTCAGGATAGGTGAGAACAGACATTTTGTGCTCACAGCGCATTTAGCACCGATACCGTTGCCGTGCCGGGTGCTGGTCATTGTATGCATTGTCGGAGACGAGTTTCTGCATGTAGCCGGAGTGATCAGCGGCTCTCAAAAGAGGCGAAGCACTTTTCCATCTCTTGAGTACACTGTCCCTACGCGATAGGCTATGACTTTATCACGAGCGCACTTCTTACTTGCCTACTCCATCATCACTTCCATAGTAGTAGGGTCCAGGGGTCTATTTCAGGACTCAGTCCTCTACAGCCTTCCCGCATTTTGTTCTCCAGTCTCTTTCTCCGAAGTCAATGTCACAAGCCAATGCATTCTTCTGGTTAACCTCCTCACCTTTTCTTCACGTCCTGTTCCTCTTATGGATCGAATAGTGACAGGAGAGAACTCAAAGTAATCTCTCTCGCCTTTACATTAACAACTGCTGGAATAGGCCAAAAAATAAAAACAGAGAGGAGACTTCGACAAGTGCTTCAAGAAAGGTCTTCAAGAACTCTAGATGCACACAGAACCTATTCACTTCTTTGCTTGGTCATGTATATCGTCATGGCCTTCTTCCGAGTGCATGATGACGTCATTCTTGGGGTGCATACGTAGTTTTACCAGAGAGCGACGGGAGCCGCTGCGTAGCTGCGGCCGTCCACGCGGGGTGTGAGTTAGATATTGCTGGCGAGCTGTACGATTTCGCATCTCCTCCTCTCAGCGTATGAAGCCGTTGATCTCTTAGAGTCGCTATCCGGGACTGTTCTGTTTTGGGTGTCACTTAATGGTCTCGTTGACGGCTGACCGTTTGCTACGAGTTAAGCGACGCTACTTCGTAAGTCACAGAGTAGGGTTCTCTGGTGTGGTCGTAGTTTGAGCTGCGCAGAAGTCCTACTGGACTTCATAAATTTCTTCGCCGAAAAGGTGTTCATTGCACGCACAGCATCTCTACCAGATACCATGCGTTTTGAAGGCAGGAGATTGGAAGAAGAATTTCCGAAGATACTTGTCCACGAAAGGCGCACTTTTGCTCACGAACAGAAAACATTACAGCGTGGCTATCGCTCTCATTCGCATTCTTACACTTAAATTCAGGCAATGATCTTTCGAAATTAAAGTGCCTTAAAAAACCGACAAAAATATCAAGCGTCATAGAACATCTCGCGAGTAATCACATTTCCAAAGCACTCTGGTCGCGTCCCGCGGAGGAAAATCAATACAGCGTAGTCGATGATTTTGCGGCGTACTGTCCACTAATAAATCACGCCTACAGAAGTTTTCTGCTCAGTGACTATAGTCAAAAGAGAAATTACATTTCGGGAGCCCTAAGACTTCTTGTTCACGCTGAGGCAACTGGTCGGACGCATGGTGGTTTTGTAGCATTTAGTAGCGTTTTTAATAATTTGGCGCAGATGTGTTCAAGGGGCCATCGTTCCTGTTTGGTGCGATTGGGGACCTCTGGCTGGTGATTTGAGGTTTACGTAGGCTAAAACATTTTGTTTCGTTGTCAGTAACTTGGCTTAGTCCCAGTTATTCTCTTCGCTATCTCCATTTGCATTTTCGGCGGTTGCGTTTGTTTTTACTTTCTCGTTTTTCAATTCCTTCTCGTTTTCTGTCAGGTGTCTCATGAAGTCTCTCGGTTCGCCTGTGTACACTGATCAATAATCGGGGCAGGCAAATGGGGCGTGTTCAGGCGGCGATAACAAAACTACATAAAATAAGAAAGAAGCTTCATGCGACTTTGCTCAGTTTTCTTGCTTACAGAGAAGAGCGTATGACATTGTAGAAACGGGAATGAGGTAGGCGATCATTGTAGTGGAGTCAGTTTCTCCGTTTTATTTGCCAAGATGATTTTTTCGTGAATTGGTTCTCATTCATTTCAAATGTTCTTCTGCACTATTCCTAAGCGCAAACTCATGGTGCGCTTGGCTGTTGTGTCTGGCTTTCTCATAATTGTTGCTGCTACCGACGACCGAAAACTGATTTTATTTTGAGAATCAATTAATGTTGTCTTGGACATCATTGACACTGGCTCATGCAGCCTTTGGAGATAGATGACGGGGAAGAAGAGTGACATTCCTTGATTAAGAGATCCAATCGGAAAGAATCTTCCGTTGCTCGACAAAAGGTTCCACAAAATGACCTGTCTTCGCGTTAAGCGAAGACAGGTCATTTAAGCTCTACTTCCTACATGAAAATAGCCTGAACGACTTTCCATAGCATACGGCCAGAGAAAAACCATGCCCCCGGCTAAATGTTCAGGTAAAAAAAAAACTGGTCAGTGTGTACGCGGATAATATCGTGACATTGATGTATGCGTTGTCTTGTAACACTCTTTGCAACTCAAGAAAGAATCGATTGATGAGCAGAACGAGGCCCCTTTGTCAAGTTCGCGATTCGTACAGTGCTTGCCACATACTTCGAAATGTACGGATGCTTTATCTTCCTGTGTTCTGAACAGCTTATGGTACAGATGTGGCGTGAGAAAAGCGCCGGCATGCGTTACCCGAAATTGGCTTCAATATTTCTTTGGAGGGGTAAATGAAAGTGGCGAAAATGCCCATTGTGGCCAAATGGCCAGGAACCAGGAAATAGGAAGTTATTCTGTGGAATAGTGTGGTTCAAGCATTCACTTACGATACGAGTGATACTAAAGGGCCGAGGAGTGTAATGAGTTTTTATTTCACCAAATTGCTTCCTAGTGTTTCCTCAGCGTTTAGCATAAAATTAGATAAAGTGAACTGAAATTCGGCTGGCAGATGGAAATTCATGCCCGCTTTCAGTTTTCATCTATCTTCCTTCCAGTTGCATGAAACATTTTTTTCAGGAAGCACATACTTCTAGTAGTATACGTAGTACATGTTACTAATATTTGTGTGCAAGTGAAGTGCACGAACGTAGGATGCATCGTCGGTTGGCTGCAAATTTACGAAGCTGTGCCTTTTATGGTAAATCGGTCCATCACGCTTCGCTCAAATGCGCTTCTTTCTTTGCATGCATCTTTTATTTATTATTGAAAAAATTGCTTGGTGCTGACTGCTTTCATGTGGGCCACGAATCGCGGCTGATAATCCCGGGGGGGGGGGGCGGGGGGGGGGATGCGTGGAGTGTAAGCATGACCGTTCACGTGCTTGGCATCTAACGTTCGCAGGTAATTGACGTGGAGTCGGGTGCCGTTCTGGGGCCCATGGAGGAGGGTGAGGTGTTAGTGCATTCGCCTGCAGTCATGAAAGGCTACTGCAACATGCCTGCCGAAACTGACCTGGCTTTAGATGCTCACGGCTGGTTTCATACAGGTAAGCCTATTCTAAACAAGGTAGAGAGAGGGTGTGGTAGATGGTCCTTTGCGATCACAAAATGAACAAGGGAGGGGAAAACCTCAGGTTGCTTGAGCCAACGTTTCGACAAGGGGACTTGTCTTCGTCTGGGACGAAGACAAGTCCCCTTGTCGAAACGTTGGCTCAAGCAACCTGAGGTTTTCCCCTCCCTTGTTCATTTTGTATTCTAAACAAGGAATTTTAGCGGCGCGTCTCCGCGACTCAACCTACTTACTGTAGTGTATTCTTACTATTGTCAACATTTCGGCGCTGCGACAGTCAATGATTATCCATGTTAATAAAGCGATTGAGAACAGTGCAGAGGCGTAGATTCGCAAAAAATGGAAGTAGAAATTTGGGAGCCACTTGGCGTATTTTACGGAAACGCTCTCGCCATCTTCTCAATTCCGATTCAATCCAAACCCCCGGAGGATGGAGAGATACCGAACCTGATAGTGCACACACTGTGCACGCTGTCTCGCGGTTTGTATGAATGGTATAAGGCATGCGAGAGTTTAGAAAGGAACTACCCCTTGGTTTGATAAATCTTGTTTCTTCTTCTAAGCTTCTACCTGATCTGGATGAAGTTGTTCATGCTGAAAATGTGTGCGATGCACAGGCGACCTCGGATACTACGACGAGGACGGCAGGCTGTACCTGGTCGACCGGATCACGTCCACTCTGCTTTGCTTCAGCAGGAAAGTGAGCGCCTGCCAGCTTGAAGATTGCGTCCTGGAACACCCAGACGTAGCCGAGGCGGCTGTCTTAGGCGTGGCGAGCGAAGAAGCGGGCGAGCTGCCCGCCGCCATGGTCGTGCTCCGGCCAGACTGCGAAAATCGTGGCGAGAACTTGGCCGAGGAACTCAAGGCGCTCGTCGCTGGTGAGTTGTTCTCTCGGTGGAGTATGTAATGTGGGTATACGGATGCCAGTAAATTTCCCGAAGTCAAGGAAGACAGGGAGAAACAGATAGGAAGATGAAAGCAAGGAGGTTAACCAGACGGTTCTTCAGGGTTGCAAGCCGATTTTGGGAGAAATGCAGCAAAGCGGTAGAGCTAGAGCACGCGCCCCGCGTGCAAGAGTACCACTAAGTGAATACGGCGCCGCGCAATTCTTAACCGAATAAACAAAAGCAATGTGTCAATGGAACTTAATACTAGGCCTAGGGTGCGGCCTAATCCCCTTGCCTAAAGCCGACTAACGCACACTCTCAGTGTAGTGGGATTTTGCCGCTTTGAATTCACTACGTTTTTGGAGCATTTTTCTGCAGTAAATACAAAAAAATCTTCTCCCTAAAGGAAGCTTTGAAGCCTCTGTATGTTCATTGTCAAAAAATCAAAGAAAACCGTTGTTGATGCCTAAACCGTTCTGTTGTGTTCTTCCACTCATCAATCACCACGCCTGTGAGTCACTTCTGCGGAAGACCTGTGACACAACGGAGGGTGCAAAGAATCTCTGTCTCGAGACTGGCCGCCATTTAAAATGAACCTGGTAAAGTCGCCCAAGTCGCCCACAGGCTGCGATCTGGAACGAGGCGGCCGGAAGTTTAGTTGCGAGAGCCAGGCAGTGCTGATGAATGAACAGTTATTTTACATATTTTCATTAGTTCCACAAACTGTACGATCGCCGGTGATTCGGCCTCTTAATGTGTACGGTCCGCCGTTTTCTTTTTACTACCTAAGGAATGAATACCTGCTTCACTCGCCTCCAATAAAGTGGACACTGGTGAAGTTTTGAGAAGCCGCCAAAAGCAGAAGGCATGGTTGGTGCCTTCTCACACCTCTTCTTGTCGCAATTGCGATGATGCCTGTGTTACGCGGCACTTGCGGCATTGGCGGATATTCTCCACTTGGTCAACAAGGGCGGCTGGAACTTGGCGCTGACTTAGGTGAAGTTGTAGCACCATTTCTAAGGTCACCGCCTCTGAAGGGACAGTTTCCTCTCTTTGCCGCTCGAGTTCTTAGATCAATGAAGATCGGGCATTTGTTTTACTTATTGCCATGCAGCCAATACTGCTCGGGGATGTTTTGGGCAAGCCACTGAAATGAGCTGCATTGGAAAGGGGGATGTAGCCATTCCTTCCCGCAACGATGGGGAGACGGCGTCATTACTGCCTCCAATGCCAGGCGTCGGCACCGCGCCGTTGAGTTGAAGAAGGCATTGTCACCTCAATGATTCCGCGTGCTCTGGAGCACCGTTCATTCCATGCGTTCATGCCATGGTGCCACGTTGACATCACCGGCGCTCTCGAATTATGTGCTTGCATCACAGATTTGTATTCGGTTGATCAACGTGCATTGAAATACGCCTGAGGTTCCTTAAGTAGGCGATCGACATTCCTAGACAAGCCATCATTTTTTTTTTTCATCTAGGCAAGCAGATACAAAATGGACGCTGAGTTCCGGCAGAAAACAGAAATCGGAACCGGAAAAGCCATATAAGGATACACAATGAAGGCAGCGGCACTCTTCAAAGTATAAAAAAGCGGCCGCAACAATGGAGAGGAGCGTAATACCCCTGTCAAGCGGGCAAGTTAAGTGCACTTACGGAGAGTGTACTTCCCTGTAAGCATATTTTGCCGCATCTAAACGACGCAAGTGAGTGTCGCTCGCGGAAGAGAGCACTTCGCTGGGAGGGCGTTCACGGACCACACTTTCCTGGCCGAGTGCGTAGCGTCGACGCCAGCGGTTCTAATGGTACAAAATTTATAGTGCATAAAAAGTACTTACAACTTTATTTTACGTGCTATAACACTGTTTTCAGAAAACAGTTCGTTGGCTATTGCTACAAGCGAAGCAATAAACAAGTAAACGTGATCAGATGCAACATCGCTGGCCGCCGTCTTGTTTAATGCCAAAATTCTGGATAGTCTTGGCTGGTCTTGGCTTTACTTCTATTTTTCTTTTGTTTTCATCGTTAAAAAGTGTTGAAGCTCGTTTTATTTGGCTATCACGTTAAGCAATCAAATATTATGAGTCTTTATTTCTTTTACATCGTCCTGTTCAGAAATGGCGCTCATTTTCTGTCGCCATTTTTTTTTACTATGAGTGCACTTTGCTTTCCCGTTTAGCACTGCGTGGCCCAAAGTGTCACTCAGGATGCCGAAGCGCACTCCCTATAAGTGCACTTAACTTGCGTGCTTGACAGGAGTATAAGTCTACGTGTCTGCCAGGATGGCTTGCCCAATATACAATGGTTCTCCAAACAGAGCATTAGCAATCAGATCTGTGCCAAGCCCATACTTCTAGCTAGGCAGCACACGTCCAGCCTCAAAGAAATGTCAGATGGTAATGGCAAGGTGCACGCAGGGTACAAAATTAACACACTACACCACCATCGGTTCGAAAGCGCATGTATGGGTACCTGGCTCACCTCACCTCGTTGTGCCGTTTTTTTTTTAGAACCAGAAGCCTCCTATACGGCTGCCTTTCTGCAGGAAATCCAGGTCGTCGTCATCGGTATTGGGAGCAAAATGTGGCCGTGGAAGGGTGGCCACGTACTCCTAATTGACAGCTGGGCCTACTAAGTCGCATAACTTTATGAGGTCATCACAACATGCACTCCGGATTGTGAGCGAAGTGACCACCGTGGCAGGTGGCAGATCAGTTAATGAATGGTTGCGAGAAATTCTCTTGGAAGAGCAGCCAGTGTCTCACAAGCCCCACCGATAGCAGTGCCTCCCATCGCAGGGCTGTGGAGTATCGCTTCAACACGCGACCCCTCCGGTATGAACTAACAGGAATTCTAGCTCTCATACCTATTCCGCAACGACATCGGTCGTATAGTTTCTGCCCGCGGACGCCAGCACAGAATCCGTACTCAATCATCATCATCATCAGCCAGACTACGCGTACTGAACGAAAAAGGCCTCTACCATATCCCTTCATTTAGCCACGCCGTCTAGTCACATCCACCAACCAATATTTCTGCACCCCCTGTAGTGCTTGCCTTCTTTTCTAATAAAATTTGTTGCCTTAAGGACCATCGCCTATCTTGCTTCGCGTTACATGGCCTGCCTAAGCCTGTTGCTTCCGCTTTATTTGCACTGGGATGTCGTAAACCCACGTTTCAGCCCAGAAACACACCGCACTATTGCTGTGCCTTCACGTGGTTCCTATCATATTCCTGTCGATAGCTTGCTGCGTTGTCCTCAGTCTAAGTTCATCTCTCTCCATTAATCTCCATTTTTAACCTCATAGGCGAGTACAGAGGGCAAAACGCATGTCTAGAACACGCTCTGAGCGTGTTTCAGCTGTAACACGCGATAACTAGCGATAAGATTTGGTTAAGAATGGTCTGTATGTAAACATGTGCAGTAAAACTCATAGAATTTCATCGTCATTTTTTGCCTTCTTGGTCGCAGCGGCTTTGGGAGCTCCGGAACACACAGTTTGGTTGTTCTAGACATGTGTTTTGCCCTCTGTACAAGATACAGATGTTGTATACTTTTCTTTTGAGGGACATTGGTAAACTTCCATTGATGACGTGAGAGAACTTGCAAAACGCCTGGCACCCCAGTATTAATCTTCTAGTTATTTCACTCTCGCGATCCAGATCTGTGGTCTCTACCTGCCCTAAGTATTCCGTTAGCACTTCCAGCACCTCGCTACCAATTGTGAACTACTCTTGCACATTGCTTCGGTTTTGTGAATACTATTTTCTAGACACGCCGTACTGTTCTCCCTGTCTAACTCATTGATCATACGCTGCATTTTATGTGAGTGACTTTGAAAGGCACTGTCTCAAGCGAATCGGGGATTAATAAGGTTTTCTCCGTTTACTATTATCCCTAGTTGTACTTTGAATGCCTCTTGTTAACAGGCGGTGAATAGCATTGGTGAGATGGTGTTCGTCTGCCTGGCACCCTTTCGGTTTGGTTTGGTTTGGTTTGGTCCAAAGCGGCTGAGGCTATGAGAGACGCCGTAGTGAAGGGTTCCTGAAATTTCGACCACATGAGGGTTCCTTAACTCGCACTGACATCGCACAGTACACGAGCCTCTAGAATTTTGCCTCCATCGAAATTTGATCGCTCCAGATGGAATCGTACCCTCGTCTTTCGGTCCGTAGCTGAGCATCATAACCACTGAGCCACCACAGCGAATCTTATTAGAATTTTGTATCAGATTTGTGAGGACTGTGGCAGCTATGGCAGCTGGTATAGATATCTTCCAGTATTTTTGCATGATTTTCCTCTGTAGCCTCATTCCACAATGTCTGCAGAACTGCTGAGGTTCCGACTTAGTCGAATACTTTCTCGTAATCTATGTAGGCTATAGATCAGAACACGATACTCTCGCTCCAGGACCGGTTCGTGCGGATTCTAAAACCGAGGCAACGGGCGCCATCTTTCACCGCGCTGCTAAAACGCTACAAAGTATCTTTGCGCCATGCACAACAAGCGAACTTTTTAACCTCTCAGAGTGCTTAAGCATATCTGAGTCATCCTCGTTGAAGTACAAGACGTCATCTGGGCACCACTGCGTTGTCTACGGATGCATTAACAGGCAGAGGAAAGAAGCAGCTGTGTTGTGGTGCGCTCTGTGCGATGTGCGCCACGTGTGTCGAGAGCTCTGCCGCTGCTCTGTATTCCGCCTGCATCGTTTTCCATCAAGAGTTGAAAATGCTAACCTGTGTCATGTATGGATTTATGCGATGCATTGAACGAAATAGGAGGCACATGCTGAAGCAAGAGTAAGTATTGTGTGGCCATCTAAGAGCGTGGCCATCGCAATAGTTTTAGCACTGAGTGACCGTGTTATGGTAACATGCTGTCTGCTCGAAGCATTTGGGACGTAGTGAATGAGCGTCTTCTTTGCGGAGTTGAAAGCCTGTTTTGCTGCTGCGAGTCCCTCTGCTGCTCTCCTCCAAGCGGAGGTGGCGTGGGCCGCAGCGGCGCCCGTGGAGCCCGGAGCTACTGCGGAGATTTTTTTGTTCACTCGTTAGCGACATCGATTTATCTGGTCGCGCTGAAATAGCGCAGTGGCTTGCAGTATGAACGAGAGCATGTAACGAATTTGGTGATCCTCCAAGAGCCAATTTTGGTCGTTGGAAACTGCTGGCATTTGCCGCTCAAGTGCTATAAGTGGGTAGCATTTCGCCAGGGTTCAACGAAATATCGTATACCCCGGATTTCGGAATATCGCGGCTACGCACGTTAGTAATTCGTAGCTCTCAAGTACCAGCTTCAGAGGGTTTGGGGTGGTTGCTTGACAAAACCACATCAAACCTGCTATCTGCGCACATACGAGGGGGGACCCATAAAAACCCGGATTTTTTGTATAAAAACTTTATTTATAAACTCTTCCACAAAATTCCTTCAGTCACCTTCAAAGTACTCTCCATGGAATGCAATGCGCTTGTCAAGTCTTTTTTCCCATTGTTTGAAGCATCTCTGGAACTCTTCAACTTTGATATCGTTCAGTGCCCTTTGCGAAGCTGTTTGTACGGAAAGAGAAAAAAGCCACACGGGGCTAGGTCTGGTGAATATGGAGGGTGGGCAACGACAGTCCATCCCCGAGAGGCCAAATAGTGGGTCAGTCGTAAGGCCGTGTGTGCTGGGGCGTTGTCGTCATGAAGGAACCATGCAGTCACCTGATCGCCAAAGTTCCGGGCTTTTCCTCCGCACATCCTCTCGCAGACGTCTTAAAACTTCCAAATAAAAGTGCTGGTTAACAGTCTGGCCAGGGGGAACAAATTCTTGGTGCAACAATTCCGTGAACATAAAAAAAGACAATGATCATTGTCTTCACATTCGACTTCAACTGTCTTGATTTTTTTGGTCTCGGGGAGTTGGGAGACTTCCACTCGCTTGACGCTTGCTTAGTTTCTGGGTCATACCCGAACACCAACTCTAATCACCTGTAATGACTTTGGTAAAGAAGTTTGGATTACTTTCAATCTCTTTTTTTAAATCCCGGCTAAAATTCGATCGAATGTTCTTATGATCCTGTGCGAGAATGCGAGGAACAAATTTAGCGGGAACACGTCTTATTTGCAACTGCTCAGTCAAAATTCTCTGATACGAGCTCCAACTCACACCTGTCTCTTCTGAAATTTGGTCGATCATGAAACAACGATCTTCGTTCATTTTTTTAACGGATTTTTTCAACCTTTTTATCGTTTCGAGACGTTGAAGGACGCCCAGAACGAGGATGGTCTTCGACACTCATCTCACCACGTTTGAAGCGCCGAAACCACTCGAAAGCTTGTGTGCGGCTCATAGCATCCTCTTTAAAAGCCTGTTGCAATATTTGGTAAGCTTCTGTTGCCGATTTTTCAAGCAGTAAACAAAACTTCAAACACACTCTTTGTTCTTTTAAATTTGCCATAAAGACTTCGGAGGCGGAACAAAATAACTGCAAGCGAAACACACCACTACGCTCAAATGTTTACCAACAAACTTATGTTGTCTGCACAGCTGTTTCGTGAAGGTCTCTACTAACACCATATAGCGGTAGAACTCTCTACTACGTCTACGAATGGCAGCGCGCTCTAAGTCCGGTTTTTTTTTGGGTCCCCCCTCGTATTCCCACATTACCGCTCAAGGAACAGGCATGCAGATTAACAGCACACTACACGGGCCTCTAGCATTACGCCGTCGTCGAAATGCGACCCGGCCACGGTGGTTGCATTTCGAGCGAGGAAGGCGTACTGTTAGAGGCCCGTGTACTGTGCGATGTCAGTGTGCATTGAAGAGCCACAGGTGGTCAAATTTTCCGGACCCCTTTACTACGGCATCCTTCATATCCTGAGTCACTTTGGGACATTAAACCCGCATAAACCGAAACAGAAACAATTCGCAGCAATGCTCTCGGCGTTATTGAACCCTGCTTGTCGTTCGATATGGTGTTATGGGGTTCAATATCGCGAAACGGCTCGGGCTATGAGGAAAAATTGGATGGGCCCGGGTCATTTGCCCGGGGGGTGGTTAAGGGGCCTGCAAAACCAACCCGTCGCCAGTGGACACAACGGTATCCTCAAACGTCGCAGGATATTATATTCGATGATTGCAAGTTATATCTTCAACTACTGGGTCGTACATCGTGTACATTGTGCCGTTGAGCTGCTGCTACCGTGTGCGCCCTGTGTCGTGTGGCCTGTCATGGAAACTCAGAAGTCTGTGTTCAAAAGATGGCACCAAAGCGTTTTCAAAATGGTGACGACCAAATTTATTTCGTGCTCTTCTCTATATGTAGGCGTTGGTTATATCCTGCACTATTCTCTATAACTGTGAATGTTTTGTTTTGGGCTTCCCTTTGAAAGCCTGCCTGATCATTGGTTAATTGCAGTTTAAGGTTATTCGGACTCTATTAGCGGTTATCGTTGTAATTACATTACAGGCAATGGACAGTAAGCTGATGGATCTGTAATTTTCAAGTCCTTGACGTCTCCTTCCTTCTGGATTAAGATGATGTTATTGTTCTTCTAGGCGTTTGGTCCGCTCGATGTTATACGGGATTACGCATACAGGTTGGTTTGTTTTTCTAGCACAATCAACCCTATGTCCTTCAATAGATCTGCTGTTACCAGAACCTGAGTTGCTGCCTTCCACCTTCTCACTGCTTCAAATTGATTCTCAATGTCGACCGTTACAGTCAACCGTAATACCGAACGCAAACGGAATGAGAGGTGAGACTTCAGCCTCCAACAACGTAAGCTGCCCGATCTACAAAAGTAGTCGGCTACTCTCCTAGTGGCAAGCCATGAAAGTTAGTAGCAGCCCTAGGGAAGGCGTAGTGGCGAAGAATTTGAACAGCCACTAAATCTGCCTGGCAGTCTACATGGTGTGCGACTTTACCGTAAAACAATGTCAACTACTCGTCCGCCTCTGGCCAGGTTTGAACATCATTATCTTAAGCATCCCAGACCAAGACTTCGAATATATGGGTCACTGCCCCACACGCTGCAATTATCCAGTACAACTTGCCAGCTCATCCGTTACGTGGCTGCTCCGGATGGAGTTTCCAGTGGTGTTATCTATTTTTTGGACCCGGTAACAAAACCAGAGGGACTTAGCTTCCAACTCAGGCTCGCTACAAAAGTCGTTGACATTCTGCTGTCCCCAATGCTCGGAAAAGTAGGGACACTAGTTCTTGCGTTTCGTTTTCACACCAATCCCTGCACCATGTTGCAATGTGTGTGTGTGGGGGGGGGGGAAGGGTGGAAGCCTGCTATCCATACAAACTCGCAAAGCAGATCTGCTACTGTGTAAACGCTCCGCCATCTTCTGATGTCTGCCCCCCCCCCCCCCCCCCCCCCCCCGCAAAAAAAAATTAACATTAATGTACGAGGTCTGTTAGAAAAGTATCCGACTTTATTTTTTTTTTTTTGCGAACACCTGATGGATATGAAACAAGCGTGCTTACAGCAGCCGACCTTGAACCCTCGTGCGCATGCACGAATTTTTTCCCGCCTACCGATAGCGTCAGTTGCTGGGAAGCAGCGTTTGAGTGAGGGAGTGCGCAGTGCTCTCGTCGGTTTTTTGTTGCAAGGAAAATGGCGGAGCGAGAGGAGCAGCGCTACTACCTCAAATTTTGCCAGAAACTTGGCGATAGCCAAGTGGAAATTATTCGAAATGTTCAGACGGCTTTTGGTGATGATGCTATGAGCAGCACACAGATTAAGCAGTGGTGCAACTGGTTTAAAGACGGCCGCACATCCGTGGAGAGGGAGCCACGCTCCGGCCGGCCATCAACATGCCGAAATGACCAGGTAATTGCCGAAGTGAACGCTGTGGTGATGCGGGACTGTTGTGTGACTATCCAAGAAATTGCGGAAGAGGTGGACATCAGCAATTTTTCTGCACATTCCATTATCAGCGAAGATTTGGCCATGGTGAGAGTTGCGGCGAAATTCGTGCCGAAGCTGCTGACGGTGGAGAAAAAGCAGCTTCGTGTTCAAGTCTCACAGGAGATGCTGGATTCCACAAACAGTTACCCTGACTTCACCGACGCCGTAATCACTAGTGACGAGTCTTGGGTGTACGGGTACGACCCGGAAACCAAATCCCAGTCGTCACAGAGGACGCATTTCACGTCACCAAGACCAAAGAAGCCCCGACAAGTGCGCAGCAATGTCAAAGTGATGCTGACTGCTTTTTTGACTCCTTCTGTGTGTCACATCACGAGTACGCACCCCACAGGGTCAAAGAATGACTAACAGTACTACAGGGATGTCCTCCATCGCCTACGTGGTGCTGTGCGGAGCAAGAGACCGGAATTAAGGTCATCAAGAAATTGGCGCATCCCTCGCGGCATTGCTCCTGCACATTCCTCGCATTTGATTCAGACTTTTCTGGCGAAAAACCAGACTCCTGTAGTTCAACAGGCTCCTTACTCTCCTGATATGTCCCCCTACGACTTCTGGCTGTTTCCTAAAATCAAGAGGTCATTGAAAGGAGTGCGATTTCAGAAAAGAAAGGACATTATGGCTGCAACGACAGCAGAGCTAACTTCCATTCCGAAAAGGGCCTTTTCGGAATACCTCCAACAATGGCAGCACCGCTGGGAGATGTATATGGAGCCCCAAGGAGACTACTTTGAAGGTTATTAGGTTTCCAACGCTCCAGTTATGCCAGTTTTTTTTCTTCGGCCAAAGGTCGGATACTTTTCTAACAGACCTCGTATGATTCACCAACGGCATCCAGCACCCAACCGTTCACCACGACTGCATTTTCAGATGCGTCTTGTGTGGGGAAGCGCATACCAAAGGGACTCGGAAGTGCTAGAAACTGCCCTAACCACACAACACAACATGGCGACTATCAGGATTTCTGCTCTGAAGCTGAACAGCTGCCAATCAGGGCGGCTACGGGCAAGGAGATTCAAATGGCATGATCACCGACCGCCGCAAGCGCTGGTTCAGCTGCGACCGCTACTTTTTCGAGCACGATCCTTCCTCGGTCATGGCAAAGAGCGGCCTCCAGGGACCTGCTCCGGACTACAACAGAGCCGTCCCTAATCCCACGGAAAAAGAAGCCAAACAAACGGAATCAACTCCCGCCTGAGCGGGTCGCCAGTTGTATCCCCCCCCCCCTGCAGAATCGCCAACACGCGTAGCATGCTTGTAAACTGAAAACAAACAACTTAAGACTCAGGTACAGGCCCTTAACCAAAATCTCGCTGATCTGTAGGCCCGCCTCATCAACACGAACCCACACCACGAACTAAAGCACCAACCCCCACACCATACAGGTGACCTCACTTGACTGTAGCACAGATGCTCCAATACATATTAGCAGGAGAGCAACGCCAGAAACACGCCTCTGAAGACTCACATGCGGCCATAGACGCCTTGAATATGGCGTTTGCAAATGTCTGAATAAAATCTCCACTTCCAGGCACCGGGCCTCCCGCCGCATTAACACAATGAGGGATGTTAGCGAAGTGGACAGTAAGGATGGCAACCGCTATCCCCAGCATTCACCGACACCAACACTTAGAAGACTGCCAAGGGAACTGCCGCTCATTGAAACATATAGCTAGGGGCCGCTTGCACAAACGCAAGCCTCTAAGTCCAGTCTTGCTTACGAATATCGTCTTATTTTAACCTAAAATAAGTCTGGACTTCCCTGCTGACGTAGTGCTCTTGCACGAACCAAAAACACTGAACTACAGTCCAGACTTATTGCAGACGGCAGGTACAGCCTTTGTCAAAAGTTTGGAGCCCAGGGGGTTTTCTTTTGAGCCACACTGTGTCATTCCTATTGGATCTCTAGCGCTCCATATTTCCTGTACATGAGAAGATTTCAGGTACTGCCTCCTGCAATAGGTAGGACTTCCATGAATGCTCCTGGAGTCCTAGTAGAAAGCTTGGAAGTGAACTCCCTGGGCTCTAAACTTTTGACAAAGACTGTACTTTTAGTACTTAGGCCGAAATTTAGCCGCCCACAAGCAATGAAATGGGGAATCGGTCGGCTATCGGTTGCTGCTGCGACATGCGGTAACGCTGTCCAATAGATGACGGCTATTCGGTGTCAACATCCGGCCACACTCCCACGCTTTGAACAAGTGATGACTGAAAATTGTGGTAACCACTTCTCATGGGAATGCGAACGTCCCAAGTGCAGAAGTTAGATGCAGCGCTGACTATCCAAACTTTTTGTCGTGCACACAGCTGCGCTTCGCCCTCCCTTCCGAATTTCAACGCGGGGGGAGGGGGTATTGTACCGCGTGTGCAAGTCAAGTATGCGGGGGGAATGCCCCACAAAAGAGGCCCTCCAGTCAACAGCATCTATAGATTTCCAAGATTCCGCTGTCAATCCGAAGGAGTGGCAGAGATTCGCATTGCAGGGAGGGGTGATGAAAGGTGGTTAACAATGGCCTAATCAGGTTAACCGCTAGGTCTTGAAAATCGGTCGACGCCATTGGCTGGAGGACCTCATTTGAGGGGCATATGAGAGCCAAGGGGCACAGCATTATTCTGACAAAAGCTGTCGCCAGTGCTGCAGCTAACAAAATAAATTATATGGTTCTGCAAAGGGTTCCTTCCTGAAAGAGACTGCTACTGGAAGTATTGAAACCACCGCGAACATTGCAAAGCGCTCAGAAGGCAGCCTGTGCACAAGGACTTCGCACTGCATTTCCCAGAATCCAAAGGAAACAGCATGCTGCAGTCGTCCCCGCATACTACTCGCAAACCGGCACATTGACTCACAACCGTAGGCTGTCCGTCCATAAGCTTCCTTTCCTCCCCACCAAGCGTTTCAGCTTAGGCTGCGAACTGAACTGCCCTCTGTTAGTCCTGAAGAAGCAGCTGAGCTGGAATCAAACGTCGGGATAGTGCCCGCACAACCTTCAAGCACGGCCTCGCAACCACCCGCCAAGCGATTCAAGTGTCAGCATTGGAGCGAAGAGAAAATTGACTTGATACATATTATAAACGAAAAATCTACGGCGTTGTTCAGCAAGTTCAATTAGTCTGTGACGAGGAAAAAAAACAGGAACAGGCTTGGGCAGAAGTCGCCATAAAACTGAATTCACACCGTACTACATGCAGAGAAGTGAAAGAAATAAAAAAAGCTGTGGCAAAACTTAAAGCAGCAGCTGAAGGCGGCCATTCAGCGCCTCCCTACTGAAAAATCCGGTGTGAATTTTAAACCGGAACCACATACCGGGTTATTGTACAGGATTTGCGATACCGGATTACTGGAATATCCTGTATAAAACAGGTCAGTCCTGTATAATACAGGACTCTCCTGTTTTGTACAGGATACTCCGGTAATCCGGTATCGCAAATCCTGTACAATAACCCGGTATGCGGTTCCGGTTTAAAATACATACCGGCATACAGGACAGTCCTGTATTCTACAGGCTAGGCCCGTATTATATAGGAGAGCCCTGTATCACAGGACAAAGGCAGGAATAAAATGCTTCAAATATATTCCACTTGGACTAAATCTGCCCAAAAACTGGGGCCATAAGTGTACATGCCAAATGCTGCAATATACAGAGCCTCAGAAACTGGTAATCTGCGATTATCAGCGACTCGTATTGGAGTCGATGTGCAATTGTGTTATTTGCTCCCAGCTTTTGCTAAGTATTGGTAGCTTAGTGAGTATTATAATGCATCAAAAACTCCAAAAGATGTTTATTTTTTTTCGCATGTCTTGAACCAGCTCACTGAGGTAATAATTTAACTCTTTGCGACGATCTACCGGCGCTGGGGTCTCTACAGGGTGGTGGCCAATGAAGTAGTCAAAAGCACCTGCGGAAAAGAAAATATGATTGGTAGTACATAATGCCCCCAGCTTATCATTTAATTGGGCACTGACACACAACATAATCCATTGAGCACTGTGACATGCAACTTACGGCAAATCGCTTGTAGCTTTTCAGGGGTCATTGGCTTCCTGCCCACTGTGGAGGCTTCTGACTTCAGGTTCCGATGGCAAGCTTCCCCTGTAGCGCTCCTTTCCAGGAGTTGTGGAGTCGTTAAAGGCTGCGTCCTTGCAGAAACGCGAATCTTTGGGTGCCACCATAACTGCTGCCCACGTTGCCGAAGGAATAAAAATTCCATTCTCGAGGTGGACCTGTATGCAATAATTACAAATGCATACCCCAGTAGCACAAACGGGGCTCTGAATTGCGGGCCCTCGTGGGCCCAGACAAGCCACAGACAAGCCAGGCGTCTCAAGAAGCCAGGCCCTGAGCATTGGCAATGCTCAGTATCGTGAATGCACCTCACGCCTTCCATATTTGAAGCAATAATGTATTGCAAATCTGCGTCGTAACATTGTTGGTGTGTAAACAGGTTTCTCGGACGATTCCGATGCTTGCGTGGTCATCCTCCATTATTTACGGCACACACCGCAGCATCGGTGCGATGCGTGATCTTTATTCAAAGTCTTGAGCCGCTTCACCTCAGGACGCTTATCGATGATTGCTCTCGCACGTATACACCATATGCCTCTGTAAAGAAAGAATACAAACTATAAAACTTAGCTTAGTCATGCTATCATGAAGGACAAGCAAATTCGGTATGTAACTGAAAGAAAATTTTGCGCTATTTCATCCCTCTACGCTGTGCAATCTACAAAGTTTTAGTTAAAAAGATACTTGTCAGTTAGAACGTTTCTGTTGACGCCGAGCATATAACCGAGACGGAGGCAGTACTTAAAGAACAGAGTGTTTTAAAATGCGTGCTTACGTCCAGCAGCCCGACGTCGCCGTCATAAAATCCGCCTTCATCGCCGTGGCCTCCACCGGTCAAATGTTCACCACTCACGTCTTTCGGAGCGAAATTATTCAACACTGAGACAAGGACGACAGGGTTCCACCATACTTGCACTGGACGTACGCATGGAAGGCGATGTCATCTTCGATCGTGGATTGATCAAGCAACACGAGGAAAGACGCAAAAAACTGTATAACACAAATTCAACGAGGACTAGCGAGTGCCAGCGTGTTTTCGCAGCTACCTTCATCCCTTCACACTCAACCCAACCCCAGGATAGAAAAAAAAACCTGTTCCAAACAAACGCAGGAAAGGCGGGGGAGTACTTCTAGCGACTTGGCACAGTGAACAAGCAGAATCGGCACCTCCTCGCCACTTCATGGAAGCCTCTTGGGGAGCGTGGTCGGAAGGGCGGCTTAAAAAAAATGTACGGTCGTGGGTTGTAGAGTGAGCGCATCCGCGCCGTTACGGGGAACGGCACTGGGAGGGGTAGGACAGACACAGAGGTGCCCAAGGGGAAGGAACAAAGGCCGACAGAAAAAGCACGGATGAGCAGGTTTTTGGTTGCGACCGACTCGGACCCAGGAAAAGCAGAGAAGGCGGTGATGAGAGAAAAGAAAAATCTTTAAAAAAAAATTGCGCAAAGACGGGTTAGTCGTGTAAGGTTTCTACAGGTGGTTTTTGTTTTTATTTTGTTCTCTCGAGCGCTGTATCTTTTAGCTAGCACGAAGCGTCGCCCTTAAGGGAACACCCCAAGCTGCCGGCTCCGTTGAATTAACCTTTTGTTCTGGGCGATTTGTGATTAGTATGTCTTCCTGATAGAGTGAAGGTTGGGGCCGCTCGCGATAGCGCTTGGACAAGTTGCGTTATCAATGACGAAGAAGAAGTGCAAAGAATTCCTGCACGAAAACCAAGAATGTTCTTTCTTCATCGATGCGTCGCTACAGACTGCCGCTAGCGAACATTAAGAAAGTTGCTGTAATGAACGCGACAGTAACAAACCTTTTGGAGCCTCTGGCGCAGTCACCGGAGGCTCGCCATGTTTATCAGCCAGTCGTGAAGTTCTGCACTGTGAAATCCAGAGTAATCTGCGCAGGACTTACGAAGGCTGCTGGCGGATGTATACTAGCTGTTTGCCCGCACACAGCCGCCCTGGCTTTGTCAGAGTGCTGCACGGGAAGCCAATATGGCGGTTGCCCGCAATTCCCCTTCATGCAGCCCCCGCCTTTCATGCACAAACTGCATGTTTTGCCACTGCGAAGCTCACGCTTAGCCCTTTTCTTTTCCTAGGCCTTTCAACAAAACCGTGCATGTGTTGATTATCGCACTTATGCGCACGCTGACCCCCCCCCCCCCCCCCCCGTTCCCCTAAAAAATATCTGCTGGCGTAGAACAGTCAATCTGCAGACCAAGCACCAAAACCGCAGCACATATCGCTCTGAATACAGGCTCGTATGTCCGGTTTGAGCTCCGTACCGGACTAGTCTGTCCGGTTTCAGCTCCGTACCGGACTGGTCTGTCCGGTTTGAGCTTCGAACCGGGAATGGACTGTCCGGTATGAGCTCCGTACCGGAGCGGTCTGTCCGGTTTGGGATCGATACCGGACCAGTATGAACCGGTATAGCCATCAAACCGGACGGGTCTCGCCGGTATGAGAGTGATACCGGACCGGTATGAAACCGATATGTTCCGGTAAAATCCGGTTTGCCGCGATACCGGATTTTTCAATAGGGCTACGCCAGCACGAGAAACAAACCGGTAAGTAATCTATTACCCATTCTCTTTGTAGTAAAACTTCCGCTCTGGCACTAATCGCTACGGTTCATTTTGTAGAACTGAAACGCCTTACGAGCCTCTGTCGATGTTTTTAATTTCGCTGAGGGGGTGCAGATTGTCGATGCATGCATTCAGGTCAAGGCTAGCATGCGGGTACACGGCTTTCAAACGATCCTTTCAGCAGAACGGTTTCGCACGATGCTATAGTTGTCGTGTTGCTTGGAAGACGCTGTTTCGTCTTGTGTGTGCGGGGGAAACTTGTTCAGGCGTACTCCATGCGACCTCAGCCGACTAGAATATTGCCCGCTCCTAGCAGTCGAGCGTAATGCTTACGGACACCGCCTTCCAGAGGAGCGCGAGAAAGCGACTCTGCCTACGAAAGCTCAGAAAAGTTGTCTCATGCACGTGTGACAGTTACGAATAACAGTGGCCGCTGCGGTCACTCAGCGGTTGTGGCGCTCGGCTGCAGGCCCGAAAACACCGGTTTCGATCCCGGCCGCGGCCCTCATAACCTGAGTCGCTTTGGGGCGTTAAACCACCATAACCCAAACCATTTTATGAACAGCAGCTCGAGGAAGGCGGAAAAGCCACATTCTTTCCGTTTACTTTCAGGTCATAGATTTCGACAAGTAAAATTATGTTTATTATAAACTTGTTTATTTGTTCAGTAGAATTTTACTGCGACCAACACTGAAATCTGACAGTTTATTAGGCACCTATCATTAACATTCATTGTAACTAGCTCCGAGTAAGAGAACCATCTCTCCTAACCATTGAGTCTGTTAGAAAACAACAAAAAGGCCGTTAAGTACGTCCCACTACAAGTTACAGTTACTGCAAGGACTGCCACTCTGATAAATGGCTAGAAGTGAAGCTAGAACACGTGCAAGAAAATTGGACACTAAATTAGTCTTTACAAAGCCTCAAAAGGACAAAGCTGATTATATGTCTTTCGAGTGTATCAAGGAAAATGTTATTGTTGTTAGGAATTTTGTTTTGTGCTTGTGATGCTCTTTCACTTACAACATCCACTCATTTAGGCTGAATAATGTCTCGTTTGTTGAACTTCATATTCATGCAGCAGTTTAAGTTCATAATCAGCAGCTGCCAGTCCAGGCACACACTATAATTCGCTAGAGCTCATGTACCAGGATACGAGCCAGCAGCACTGGTAGCAACACACAAGAAAGTTTATTTTACACACATGCATGAAATACAAGCAGTGAATATTTATACACAAATGCAACGAGAGAAGTGAAGTAAGAAAGTAGCATGCAACACTTGGCCGAACAGTGTTTGCTGGACACGACAGGTTTCGAAGAGACAATAGTCATTACCGTAAGCTCGTGGGTAAAAAAAAAACTAAGCATTAGCATAATGGCATATCCTGCATAGAAACACAGCGTATAGTACAGACATTTTGCTGCTTGATATGGCTGGCGAGTGCTGCATTTTATTGTGAAGTATTCCAGAACAATGCTTATGCAAATTCCTAATCTAATATTTATTAATGTGGGCTGATGCTGGCCGTAATGAGTATGAGCTACCTGCCCTGGTTGGGGCTCTCAGGGACGACGTCGGAGCGGAAAACCCAATATTGGAGGGCAAACCTGATGATGTAAACCAAGATGAGTAAGTATAACGACTTCCCGAGTGCAATGATCCGCAGTCTCTGAGTTCATATTGTCAGCCACTGGAAAAAGTGTTCTAGGGTTGAAATTGTGCAATGTATGATGCGTAGTTCGTGCTCAGTGAAGGGCTAAGATGGGGCTACAGTAATGAGAGAATGAGACCAATCGCATACACACACGACAGTAGCAAATCTCGATTACTGCATGTACATTGTGAAGCATCACTTTTAAACAGCTATCTTGCAAAATGACACTTATTTGCTTAAGACAAATTCATTAAAACTTTTACACATTCAACATTACGTGCAGTCCGTCAAAAAAGATTGATACAATGTAAGCCCATCTTGCAGAACGTCTTGTAAAAATAAGTCTTTAACATCAAGAGACAAATCTAGTCTTTGTACACAGCTGCGTTATTGCTACAAACACAATTGTATTCCTGCCAGTGTGTTACTCATTGTGCAAGTCACCCTTTTGATGTACAGGGTAAATAAAAGTGCAAATAATTCACACAGGCTCCTCGAAAACGGTGGTGACCAACCTTTGCCAGGTACTGTTGATGAGGCAGGGCAGCAACATTAGCGACATGAAAGCAGCCCGACCGAAGTCTACGCAGACTACCAAGCACCAGTGGATGCGGTTGAAGAAACAATGTTCTACACATTTGATCCTGTGGAAGCAGATGAGGACATTGTCCGCTGAGAAGCTCGCAACCAAGAGAGCCCACCATGGCAAGATGACATATGTCTACATGATGACACTCTCAGAGAACCAGCGGCAGTGGAAGTAGCAGTAGTTGCCACCTCAGCGCAGTCATCAGCAGCAGCATTGAGACCTCCAGCTCCACGCCTCTCAAGGCCAGCCCAGCAGAACCAGAACCTCCAAGAGTCTATCCAGCTGAACAAACGAAATGTTGAGTTGGAACATTATGTCCTGGAAGCGAAAAGAAGAGCGGCTCGTATTGAATTGAGTGCAGCAGGAGCAGCAGCAAAAGTGACAGATGCGGCAGAAGGCTGGTAGGCAGTCAGCAATGCTGCTGTTGCTGTCATCAACAAATATGGAGCGGTTGCTGCAGCCCTCTTAGCAGGAACACAAGCACAAATGGGGACAGAGGCCCGCAAATATGATTACGAGATGGAAATACTCCATCTTCAAAAAGAATGACGCAGGCTTGAGATAATGATGCTACAGCTGGAACTGAAAGAAGGCAACAATGAGATAGCAGAAAAGGGGGAAAGAATCTGAGTGGCTCCACATTTCTTTTAATGTTCAGTCAGCTTTATAGCAAAGATCATCTGTCATTTCAATTTTAGATATGCTATCTTTCTGAATTATAGGTCCATGTACTGTGCGATCTCGATGCATGTTAAAGAGCTCCTGGTGGCCAAAATTATCCAGAGCCCTTCACTACGACATCCCTCATAGCCTGAGTTGTTTTGGAACTTTACACCTCATAAAACCAAACGGAGCCTAATGATGTTCTTAATGGGACAAAGGTTGAGCATAACATGTGTCAAAGGAATCCGCAAAGATTGTGAATACAGATTTGTTATTTCTGGAGCCCCATTACATTTTGTGCGTTTTCTTTTTCTGAGCTGTGATTTGCTGTTATGGAGTTTAACGAACCAAAGCAACTCAGGCTATGAGAGACTCTGTAGTGCAGGCCTCAGATAATTTCGACCAAATGTGGTTCTTCAACAGCACTGACATCGCACAGTACATGTGATTTTATTACATAGTTTTCACACTGCTGGAAAAGCACATCTGTATGTAATATGTGTCTAGTCGTGCACAACCATTGTTTGAAGCAGTATGTGCTGCTCAAGTGAATTGGCTGTTATTTTGTTCATGATGTGATTGGTGTGGATGAATTCCTGGTTTTTACTTGCACTTTTCTGGCTACATGCGTCATTCTAAGTCTTAGCAGCAGTGTTTAAAGATTGACCATCTTGTATACACTAATTCAGAATATTTATATGACATGCTAAGAAGTAGCAAGCTTCCTTAATAGTGTTTACATTTATTTTTGTACTTATTTTTAAAACGAGGTTTTTCTGTGTGCATAATAAAAAAGGTATCTCTCGACTTTTGAGGTGTTTGTCACCAATCTTGACAGGAACACTGCATAATCAAAAGGAAAATTAGCGTAGTTGAAGGCAAGATACATGCATGTCGGAGCATTTACCTCAGGGGTACCACCTGCCTCCTGCACTTACTTTAAAAATGTCATAAATTATTGCCTGATCTGCGACGTGTTTGCATGGTTTTCACATCAACCCAATAGAATATTTCTACATGCGACGGAATACTCAAGTGTATGGACGTCCCCAAATACATATACTTTCATGTGCCATGATCCCTCATCTCAACTTGTGCCATTCTGGCAACATGCAACACTCGGGGCATAAAGAGAAACGTTCGAATACGCAATCATCGTTTGTACCCAAGGTTACCATACCATAAATGCTAAGTGGCAGTAGATGTTCCGATACGCTGTTTACTAATAGGCATGTTTTTTTGCATTTGTTTACCCTTTGAACTGTTACTTCTTCGCTGTGTACACAGACAAAATGAAACATGTTCCTGTTCACTGTCTGTTTGCCAACAATTAAGGTAAAAGCACCGGATATTCATCAAGGGCATTCGTGTAGTCCAGGGCAAGATATGCTAGAACAGTAACAGAGGAGGTAATATATTTCCCCATTATTAATTTCAGAAATCACACGAAAACTTTGTGCTTATAGTAAGAGGAGTGTTGTTGCACAAGTGCATTTCGCATTGTGTGGCCATCATCAGCCTTGGCAATTGGACGAGCTGGCACCTCCGGTAGTAGCACACATTCTTCATCGCTACTGCATGCGATGCGATGCTTGGAAATGCTGTGCAGCACACAGCAGGTGAAGAGGATCGTTAAGCACCGGTGAGGAGCCATTCGGAGCTCCCCATGCAGATAATGGAAGCGCCGCTTCATCTGCCCGATCGTCTTGCCGCAATCGCCCTCCAACATGGCGGTAGCATGAAAAATTGATACATGCGTCTACTTCAGGCTATTTCTTGCAGGCAGCCATTTGTAAACTGTATAGCGCGCATAAACATGCTGAAAGTTAATTACCTTTGTAATGAGTAATGTAAATTTTCACTTGGCTGAATTCTAATTCCAATGAAATTCGAAAAGTGCACTAATGAGCACTCCTCCAAGTGAAATTATTGCTGGTTGAAAAAACTTAAACACCATACCATGCCCAAAATAAGTGCGGTGCAGACAACGAAACTCGGTGAGCTAAGGGAGAGGATCACCTAGCTTGTTTTAACGCCCTAGTGTCTAAACAGCACAATCAGAATGCAAAAAAAGCTACCAATAATGCACACTTTGCCATACTTTTCTACTGTGGCATGACCAAGTATTCACGTACTATCATCAGAGCTCAGTCGCGTACATAGAGCTGTGAGCGTTCTTTTCACGCGTACCTAACGTCACCTGTGTTTGCTTTCCACCGGAGCATCAAGGCTCACCTCTCCACAATCGCCTTCGCTGTGCCGTGCGCAGCGTTGTAGCCCCTTTTCCCGGGAGTGTCCGTAGTCCGGAACGGCGTCATCAACGCCGCTGTAAACACTATCGTCGAGGCGTTTGGCCACGCTGCGGTTCGCCAGCATCCGCGCGTCATGAGTGCCGCTCGGCCACCGTGCGACCACATGGATGATGCCGCAGTGTCTATACACCAGCAGCAGCACTCGGCCACTGCCTGGACAAGCATTGACGCATTACTTAGCAGCTTGAGCTTAGTTTCAATATTTCATTAATAGAGATTTTATTGCTAACAGAAGGCGCAGGCATCCTACCGACCAGTAGAGGAAAGTTTTTTATTTACGACATTTTCCGGCAAATCGCTCTCTCTTAATCATGTGCTGGAACAAGACCACAAAACAGGCGCTAATAATTGGTTCCCGTCCCCGCACTTCCATTTTTTGCGGTAATTAAACTCGCTAACGACTAAAATGAGCATGGAAGCGAATAATTCTCTTGAACTCCAGTATGGCTTATACCAACAGTCATTTGCGCCCAATACATTCTGAATTCGTCGAGCCCCGGGACGCTTGACAACCAGAAGATTAGCTTTTACCATACAAACCTTGATTTGCGAAATGAACGCCCGTCAACGCATCTCCTGTATCGTGTACATCTCCGTTCGTGAAGCGATAAAAGGGCACCTGGCCCTCGCTTCCTACGGGGTGGTAAAATATGTACCGTTTAGAAGAACGTTTGTCTCATTTTCACCTTTGACATCAACTCATGCTGTGTTCTGGCCATATAGAGCTAAGCCCGGCTCCTGACCAACTGTACCAAATCCTGGAAGCAATCAACAGCCTTGAGAAAGCCGTCAGTACTATAGATGAGCATCAGAAGAAGATTGAATCGCAACTTCAGACAATGTCTTCGGAAATGCATGATCTTAATAATCGAGTAGACAGACTTGAAGGGAACAGTGGTGAAGGTGCAGAATTAGTCGAGGAAGTAAATACAATCAAATGCAGTATAGATGTGCTAAGATCAGAAATGAACGAAAAACAAATTAGCAAGGGTTTGGCTGGTGTAGTTGATGATCTGAATAATCGACTTCGCAGAAACAACTTAATATATAAAGGATTACCTGAGTCTCAGCCTGAAACTTGGGACGAGACAGAAACTATCGTGAGAACATTTTTTCGAAATCACTTGACGGTCGAAGCTGGTGATATCGAGCTGGCCCATCGCATTGGAAAGTATAATGCTAGGTCTTGCCGTGCTATCATCATTAAGTTTCTGAACTATAAAAGCAAGAACGCTATTTTAGAGAAGGCTCATAAATTGAAAGCTGTATCGACACCTAAAGTATGGATAGAGGAAGATTTTTCACCGAAAGTTCAACTAGCTCGAAAAACGTTGAGGGACTTTGCGAAGGCAAATACAGGTGAAAGCAAGTACAGCTTTTCTTACAACAGGCTCAAACTTAACGGCAGCATCTACATATATGACGCGACCGAGGACAGTGTTCTGCTACTTAAACAAAACCAGCGCTGTCTCAATGATAATCAGAGTCATTCCTTTCAGAACACACTCGGTTAGCAAACTAGGCCCGTTATCTTTTCTTCTTGAAGATTTCCGCAGTCTTACTCCAAAACAGGATGACTTATTGTCTCTGGTTGACACATGTGATGCTCATGTCATCTTAGGAACAGAAACGTGGCTTAATCCAAGCGTCTTGGACTCGGAACTTTCTTTTTCAAACACATTCACAATTTACAGAAAAGACCGTATTGGAGCTAAAGGAGGCGGTGTTATGATTGTTGTGACCAATTCTGTTCCGTCTTCATTAGTTGAGGTTGATTCAGAGCTGGAAATGTTATCGGTGAATATCGGACTGGGCTTTCAAAAAATCTTAACTGGTGTCTGCTACAGGCCACCTAACTGTCGTTCGGACTTCGGTGATATTCTTCACGATACTGTAGCTAAAGTTCATCCGCTGTTCCCGAACGCGGTTTTAATTCTAGCAGGCGATGTCAGTTATCCAGGCATCAACTGGACTAAAAACATTGTGCTCAGCGAGTGCACAAATAAAAGTGAATGCATGAAAATGCTTGATATAGTTCAAATGTTTTGTCTAAAACAACTTGTGACGTTCCGAACCCGTGACAACGCTCCCTTGGACCTGTTTTTTACCACTCACTCTGGACATTCTACAGCATCGATAACTGACAAAATAAGTGACCACTTTGCCGCTCATGTTACTTTATCTCTCGAAGTCGAGAAATGTGATCGTACAAAGTAACAAATATATGATTACAGAAGGGCAGACGTGGAACACCTCACGTCAATGTTAGCGGATTTCATGCCCTTTTATCTCGTTGTTTTTCAGAATCGGTCAGTAAACGATAACTGGATATTGCTTCGAGACAAATTACTTGAATGCCAAACTGCTTAGTTTAGTTTAGTTTAGTTTATGGGGTTGAATGTCCCAAAGCGACTAAGGCTATGAGAGACGCCGTAGTGGAGGGCTCCGGAAATTTCGACCACCTGGGGTTCTTTAATGTGCACTGACATCGCACAGTACACGGGCCTCTAGAATTTCACCTCCAAAGCAATTCTAGCCGCCGCGGCCGAGATCGAACCCGCGGCTTACGGGTCAGCCGCCGAGCATCATAACCGCTGAGCCACCGCGGCGGCGAATGCCAAACTGCATGTGTACCGGTGATAAAAATTGCCCCTTGTCACCGTAACGGCTGGTTCATCAGAACAATTATGCGAAGTATACGCAAAAAGAAACGCTTATACCGCAATACAGCCAACTCGGACTCGGAGGAGCGTTGGAAGCCTTATCATGCACAGTCTTTTTCTCGTTAAAAAAACAAATAAAAGAAGCTAAAGATACCTTCTTTAATGTTGATATTTCTAACATGATCACCAACAATCCTAAAAAATTTTGGAAGGTTGTAAATCCACGTTCTTCTAATGTTCTCCCGAGTTTGACCATGGATGACATGCCGATCGATGAAACCCTTTTGGCGAACCAGTTGAATATGTTTTTTAGCACTGTTTTTACCGACGAAGAGTCGATTTCTGAAATGGGTCTTCTTGAAACTGTCGGGTACGCCATGGAAGATATCATTGTTTCTTGTCCTGGTGTAGAGTGCGCCATTGGCCGTTTACCTTCGAACTGTAGCCCTGGACCGGATGGCATCCCCACAAAGCTACTGAAGCTAACTAAACACATATCGGGACCACTGCTGTGCAAACCGTTCAACAATCTCTTGCAACTGGAAAACTTCCTGATGCTTGGAAAACGGCTCATGTCACTCCCTTGTTTAAATCTGGAGATAAAAATTCCCTTAACAATTACAGGCCTATCTCGGTCACTTGCGTTTCGTGTAAACTCCTGGAACACATTATATCTTCCCAAGTCATGCAGTATCTGGTGAATTCCAAGTTCATCTTTTCTAACCAACACGGCTTTCAAAGTGGGCGTTCGTGCGAATCACAGCTTTTTGAATTGATCACTGATCTTCACCAATCTGGTCATTCGTCTCATCCTATCGACGCCATTTTCATTTATTTCGCTAAGGTGTTCGACCGTGTTCCTCACCATCGATTAATCTATAAGCTTCACATTTTGAATTTGTCACCTCAGGCCATCAAATGGATTGAAGATTTTTTAACCAATCGTTCACAGTCGGTTACCATTATTAAAAATTTCTCTGCTCCTGTCTCGGTGAAATCGGGAGTTCCTCAAGGTTCAGTCTTAGGACCGGTTCTTTTCCTTATGTACATAAATGACTTGCATTACAACATCACCTCTAGGATTCGTTTATTCGCCGACGACTGCGTCATTTACCATCCCATTAAAAATCCTCGTGATCACAATTTTTTGCAGGATGACTTAAATGCTATTTCAGATTGGTGCACAAGGTGGCAAATGCAAATAAATATTGACAAAACGAAAGCACTCACGTTTACTAAAAAGAGACAGGTTGCACTTCATACGTACTTCATTAGAGGTGATGCCATTGAACACGTATGATCCACTAAATATCTAGGAGTTCATTTATCTTCTGATCTCACTTGGAATGTTCATATTGAGTACATTATTAACAAGGCCGCTAAAACATTAGGTTTGCTGAAACGTAACTAGCATCAAGCAAACCAACAAACAAAACTTCTAGCCTATACATCCCTTGTCAGGTCTCAACTCGAATACGCTTCCATCATCTGGCACCCTCATCAAACTTACCTAGTAAACTCCATTCAATCACTTCAGAATAAAGCAGCCAGTTTATTGCCCACGATTTTTCATTTCGGACCAGCATAAATAGCCTTAAGCAACAATTAAACTTATTGCCCCTCCAAATTAGAAGAAAAAATGCCCGCCTATCGTTTATGCACAATCTATATTATGGTTCATCAGAATTTCGAGAATTGTTTCTGCGTCCTGCTGCCCACTTATCTTCTCGTTTAGACCACCTATTTAAAATCAGCCCCATATTCGCGCGCACAAATTTGTTCAAATATTAACCTCTTTTACTTGGCATCTCACAATGAAACACTTTGCCTCCAGATGTCGCCTCCATATCTAATCTTGCATCTTTCTTCAAGGCTTTAGAAGATATCTTATGTTAGGCTATTTTGGTTGCTTTCTTGTTATTGATGGTTTTTGATTACTTATCTTGTTTTTTTTTTACCTTCATGTACTGCGCTGTATTCATTGCTGTATTGCGCTCCCTGCCCGGTATTGCGCGTACTTATAGCTCATTCTGTTATAGCCTTGTGTAATAATTGAAAAATATATATCCATTGTACAAATACACAGGTTCCAAATTATTTTATTTCTCCCTACATTTTTTCCTTTTCTATATTTATATGGCTATCTTATCAGTGCGTTTTTACTTGTGTGCATTTATAACCAGTTTTGAATTGTATTCCCCCCCCCTATATAATGCCCGAAAGGGCCCTTAGGGTAAATAAATGAAATGAAATGAAATGAAATTTCCATGCCCTATATCACGAATGAATGCTGAAGAGGGCTTCCATACATAACTGCTTGGCGCACACCTTCCAAGATAAAGCATAACTGCGTTGTGTTCGGTTTGTAAGGCACACGAACAGCCACTACGGTTTGTTGAGAATGCGAATTCTCGAGATCAAATCGAGCTTCAAAAAACTCTGACTGGTCAAATGTTCTCAATCATAGAAAATCATTCACGTTGCTCAAATGCGATGTTGTCGGACTTACATAGAGAGCCTTGCTCAACAAAACATTTATTTAGGCATACTTAAGACTACCATTAGGTTCTCTTGCGAATTAGATCAATTAGAGATCTTTTAAGAAATCCTGCGGACTTATGTTTCGAGCTGACCTCAGAAATCAAAAGGCCCAGTGTTATGTTAGTGCGCTAGTATGTAACTTGAGTAGGGAGTCGTAGATCGTGATTCCTTTTTTTGGTCCTTCTAGCATGCTTGCGCGTATCAAACTTGTATTTTTCATCTATTGCCCTCCCTTTCTCCTTGCTGTTATAGCTCGGCATCCCTGGTATAAGCAGCTTCGTGGTGGAGTGTACATCGTGGACGCCATCCCCACCACAGAGACGGGAAAAATACGACGGCGCGACCTGGCCCAGATGCTCCCATCGCTGCAGAGAATCGACCACACGGTTTAGGCAACTTCAGAACAAGAAGGAGAGTAAAAAAACATATTCACGCTCCCTCACCGCAGCGTAGCCAGGAATTTATTTAATATGGAAGTGGAAGGGTAAATCGGATTTGACGACGAACAGTGGCCACTATATAGCCCGTGCTTGGGTCATGTGTACGTGAACCAACCTTTATTAAAGGTTCTGAAGCATTACTCTTACGATGTTTATTTCTTTTTCTCTTATTTCCTTCCAGCAATAGGCATGACGTCTGCGGCGTCAGAACAGCCAGCTTATGTCAGCTGTACACTGTTAATTCATCGTGTTACAATTATCCATATCGCTGTGTACAGTTTAACAGCGGTAATTGTGTAAATTGCATAAACGACTTCATCCCAGAGAGCGGCGTCGAACTGCTTTCTAGATCGGCGGAATATTTAGTTTGCGAGACTTCCGCCTTGTAGAAGTAGTGAGCGTATTACCTAGACTGAACATACACGGCGCCTTCGCGATATGTGCGTCATCTATGGTAATATGGCTGAGGCAGGCCTGGCTCTTCACACAACTATACCTAGGTGGTCCCTGTAAGCACTGAAGATATGCTCGCGTATGGCACTTAAACCTTTCGTCCCCAAAATTTGCTGAGCCACAGCACCGAGTGTAACCGCGGTATCGATATTCTAAAAACAGACGTGGATATTATTTACGATCGGCTACACGACTCTCGGTAATTAAGGAACTAACAATAATAGTTAAGAATTTAACCACTATTATATTAGTTAACTATCCTACTAGTTAGCACGTCTTAGATGAATTATGATTAACTACACCGCTGAGAGTGCTACGCTGAAAAAAGCACTGTCATAACTAAAAAGCCTATTTTTAAAAATTGTGTAAAGTCTTAGGCAAAACACCCTGTATACTTTCCTCAGGAAAGATCGTCGTCAACTTCCACTCATCAATTGAGAGCGATAACCGAATGCACTAGGTCCCATTCTAAATATCCTAATTTCAATTCAGAGTTGCGTAACGAGTTACAAGTACTTGATTACTAGTAATCAATTACATTGTCTTGTACTTTTATAACAATTTGATTCGATTTTCAGACAGTCTGGACATGGCAATTAAACTACTTTTGTCATTATGCGATTACCGTTATTTGCTTCCTTTCTTCCCGTGAACTAGTTTTAAGCAACGGTACAATTTTGATAACCTCAATCTGACGTCATAGACTGGTGGTAGCAGGCATGCTTTCTTCGTGAGAGAGCAATAACTGCCCGGCCGCGGAGGAGCATCCGCGCGGTCACGTCGGGACCACAAGCGGGTAACTGCCGTCTTCAACGGCAGTTTTCAACCCGACAAATATCGGCTGACCGCTCTCTAGGGGCTCCCATCCTGTCAGATGGCACCGCAACATACCTCGCATAACCGAACTCCGCTGTCTCCAAACAGAAAATGGAGGCGAAGGTGTGGCTCAAGAAGACGCGTAATGCCAGGGTCCTGTTGAAACCAGCACCACAGCAATCATAAGGAGTGAAAGTATGTAGCCCACACCGCCTTCTGTCGCGGAAAAAAAATGACAGCGCAGCTGTGACGAGGACGGTGAGTCTTAGACACGGCAATGTGTATGTATGTTTTCGTTCGCAGCTTTCTGGCTCTTTTTTTTTCAGTATTCGAGGCAAACCAGATTGAACTTCGACACTCGGTGCCTGTAAGGCTCTGCGGCATGAATGCCCAACAATGCAACCAAGAAATCAGGAGCACAAAAAAGAACATATATATGGTTTTGTGCTCTAAAGTGTGTTTTGAACAAACGAAGCGTGTTCGCTGACCGCGTCGATATGACCGGCCACTTTTATGGACAACAATTCACAGTGTTGGCTGACAAAGGGTGTTGCTCCGAGCTATACGGTGTCGTGATCGTAGCCTGTTGCAACCGAAAGCTCCCATGCTCACCTAGAGCGCAAACAAAACGTTATGTGCGAAGTCGTCTTACATATATTGTGATATTAGCATACGCAGGGCGCTCAAGCCGGATATGTTTCACAGTTTTGATCCAGCCGCAGTTGTCAGAAAATGGAGTGTTCATTTGCTAGAAGCGGTATCGCAAACCGTTTGTAAATGCAGCGTTCAGGCGAGTCGGTAATAAAGTGTTTCCAGATGGCAAGGAATTTTGGGTCGAAGTCTTGATCTGAGACGTGAGTCGGCTCCGTAAAAAAATTGGTAGTGGTGTCGGCAAAATCTAGATCGGATACATTCCTTCGGAAGCAAATATTTTAGCCACTTGGGACGCATCAGGCTTCGTGAAGAAAGCACGAATGTATCTTCGATGTTGCCTATCATTTCTAGCTGTAATTCGTACTTTCTCTTATTTAGTGAGCCATTATCGATATAATTTCTTTATTTTGGGTTGCGGCAATAATTCCTCTGCTTACAGCGTCCCTGTATACATCGCAGTCTGTAGATTTTATAAGGAATTTCTTTTAGCGGCGTCTCATACGAGTCACAATTCCTTATAGTGTCAACTTCTACAGCGCTTTTAGTGCCCCGAGTCTCTCAAGAGTAGCCACTGTGGTACTCACTGCTGGTGGCTTCTGAGCACTGCCAGAAACAATAGAGCAGCATGACATAAAAATTGCTCAGATCATGCAGGGCTGCCCTTTTTGTGGTCGAAACCCATTACAGGCTAGCCAATATTCCTACACAGTGTCTTAGGTACTACAGACTGGCATGCAAGTGAATTCTACTGCCATGATTGCACCCACACAGCGAAAGCTTAAACATTTGATGCCAAAGCCTTAGCTTTGGCTCAGTTACGGTACTGGGCTGCTGATCCTAAAGGCGGGCATTCTATCCCGGCCACCACAGTCGCATTTCGATGGAGGCGAAATGCTAGAGGCCTGTTGAAGATTTGCGAGGTCGCAGCGGAGCACCAGAGCAAGATGACCAGCGTGGCAGGCTTCTAGTCAGAACAGCAGCTTGGGCTTGTTGGTGATCCATCTCAAAGTAACAGCGCAGAAACATACACAGGACACACAGAATAAGAAGACACCACGAGCGCTGACACCACGAGAAGGCGCCACGACACCACGAGCAGCGCTCGTGGTGTCTTCTTATTCTATGTGTCCTGTCTATGTTTTTTGCGCTGTTACTTCGAGATCGATCACCAACAAGCCCAAGCTGCTGTTCTGACTAGAAGCCTGCCACGCTGGTCACTCTCA
Source organism: Amblyomma mixtum (assembly GCF_055824585.1). Taxonomy (NCBI): domain Eukaryota; kingdom Metazoa; phylum Arthropoda; class Arachnida; order Ixodida; family Ixodidae; genus Amblyomma; species Amblyomma mixtum. The sequence continues at coordinate 61,727 of NW_028317734.1, read as the reverse complement.
GATTTCCGACAGCTCGTGCGAGCGTACCTCATCCCCTTCATAGTCATCTGTGAATCACGCGTCCAGGGGCGCTATGCTGGAAGGCCCGAGTTTGCTGAAACTCGGAATCTTCCCGAGTTCTGGCGACGCCCTCAGATGAGTGAACTAATGGTAGCAAGACAAAATCCCACCCTCGTCACGCCTCCAGCTTCATTGTGTTATCTGGATATATTCCGCGCTTTATCATCGCATCGGCGCCACCTCATGGTCTTCTTGGGCGGTCTACAAAGAACGAGTCACGTGAGACAACCGCCGGTGCACTTTTCATTTGTCTGTCGCTCCACCAAGTACATTGCGTGTGCAATTCAACAAACGAGGTTTGTTGAATTTTATAATGCACTTAGTACACCTTTATAAGCATTTTATAGTGTGCAAGATTTGAATTTAAAGCGCTTTAGAGTGATTCATACATTATTAAATTTTCCTTTGTACCGCGAGGAAACGCTACCAACGCTACATCATGTGCAACGCTAGGGCTAGCAACGCTGTGAAGGCTACGGAAGTAGTCCGCAAACAAAATAAACAGAGGTGTATCGCTCTGCGCTGTTTTGTGGCCGTGTGGTCTAACGCGTCGCTCCGGAGGGTGGACAGGCAGTGGCAGTGCGTGGGTTCGAATCCCGCATAGTTAACCTTTTTTTTCCCACATTTTTTTTTCATCGCAAGTTGAATTTCGCGTGACTTGGAGAAAACTCGTTTTGTTCAGAATCGTTTGAATATTATTCCGTGTTCTGAAAGGAACAGGATGCATCTGTTCATTTGATGCATACCGCATACACCATACACCATGCATACACCACCTCGATATGGCCTGTTTTCTCGTGTTAAGTGTTAAATTTTGAACATAGTATTGATTCCCACAGTGACAGCAAATAGTACTGCCTCAAGAGTCAGCTTGGCTCGATTTCCCTGCTCTCCTAGAAGAGCAGAAGCTGCTCAGGCAGGATTTTCATGCAGCCAGGTACAAAGAGTTCCATGCTGTGGGAGCGTCAAGTAAGAATGCAGAAAAAATTGTACAACGATAGGAAAAAATTTTTCAAAAGAGCAAACAATAAATTAGACAGGACAATAAAGAATGCTGACCCCGCAGTGTTTGCGAGAAATGGTTTATTCTGGAAACAGCCAGTGGCATGGATCACAGTGCACACAAATTAAAGGACACGTGAAGTGGATGTACACCAACACACAATCAGTCAAGTGCTCCAAAACTGAAAAAAAAATGTGGAGCCATCGAACAACACTATTTGATAAAACGAAAACCTGACCAATGTACTAACAAAGACGTGACCCGAAACAAATTCACACTCAACTGAGCAAGAGCCAGCTTGAAATCATTCACACCTCCGAAAAATTAAGGACAAAACATACAGTACTGGCTACCTAAACACTGGCACTGCATAACATGTCAAAACGACCAGAGATTGATGGTAATGCAAGACAGCACCAAACCAGGAATTCCTTTTCAGGACATGAAGATCAGAAACCCATACATACCATTCCCAACCCTCACACACAAAATGAGGCCAATGCCTAGGGGTTTGTGAACGTTCGAACTTTTTGGACAGCATAATTGAATAAATTTCTGTTGAGTTAGTCGAACGAATCAAACAGAATATGTTCAAAATTATTTTAAATGAATCCAATTTACTCTCAAATTTTCATATACTTTCCGAATAATTCACACAACGCTTCATTAAGCTCCACCGTATTTTTCTGCAATTAAACTTCCAAAAACTGCACACATTGACGACGTGTACCAGTATACGTATTCTAATTGGAAAAGTACTATTTGCACTCCCTTACAAATTCTACTTCTCTACAGACACTATTAACACGACCACCTCAACACCTACACTACAAGTTACTGCCCAATACAATTTGATGCTACGAATTGCAATGATGCAATGATTTGATGAAAATGCTACAATTTCCTCGATAGACTGATCGACACACACACCCACATGCACAGATATTTCACATTTCCACACACACCCACAAAGGTGATCACAGCAAGCCGATGAGTCCTCTCTCTTTCGTCGGTAGCATATGTATTACACATCAATTCGAAGTCAGACAAGTTCCTCGATGCTACTCAAATCTTCATCACTGGAATCGGTGCTCGACTCATCAGAAGAGGAGTTGCACGAGTCGGAAATGCTGAAGACAACCGGTTCAATTTCAGCGTCAACAATCATATCGCGTTGCCATGCTTCAGCCTCAACTTGCTCCATATGAACACAACAGTTATGCCAGTTTTCCTGGCTTACAGACGCCAGTGCTTCCGGCAGGAGCTTTTCCACTTCAGCCAAAGTGAAACATTTATTGCGACTTACGATTATGAATATTGCATAAGAATGCAATCTGCCAAGTGACACAAATGCTACCGTTTAAAAACCCATTAAAATGCATGCATGAAATAGCTGGAAAAATCCATGCACCTATTACGTGCGCAAACATGAGGTAAAAAAAAATTGTCTACACTGAGTGTAAAACTGCTCAGTTACTGATAAACGGAAGCGGTTTTTGAGGTTTAATACCCCAAAGTAAATCAAGCGAGGAGGCATGCCATGGTGAAGGGCTGCCAATAACTTCAACCATATGGGGTCCCTTAACATCCACTGACACTGCACAGTACACGGACCACTATCACTAATAAATGAGAGAACATTCCATTAACCGTGACATGCATGAAAGCAAAAACAGCATTCTTACAACCATTGTGTTCAATACATAATGTGCCTTCCTCGTGAATAGTAGGCCTTCACCTCGTCAGAGCTGGACTTCGAAGGGGCCTTTACGCCAATGTAGGTCCTGTCGACGCATCCCACGACGTCTGTGATGCCGCCGCGCAAAAGGAAACGCTCCTTAACATACGAACGCTCGGCCGCAGTCGTGGGGAAAGCAACACACCGCTTCTGCACAGCCGCGTCGATAAGCGCGTCGGAGACGTCCTTCACACAGCGGCTCACAGTGCTTTGGTGGCGTCCTATAAAGCGGTCTGCGCCGACGCTCCCCTGGGAGCTCCCGGTCGCGAACCACCGGAGGGCGCAGAGGACTTGCTCTTCGACCGAAAGCGAATGAGGCCCGGTACGCACTCTCCGCAGGCGTGGGTCGCCGCCTAACTCTTTACACAACCATCGTACCGATGTTTTGGAGAGGCGAAAATGTCACTGGAATTCGTCGTCGGCCATGGCAGTAAACGGGTCCAGCCGGCCGTACTGACATTGTCCGTCAGAGGAAGCGATGACCCAGGCTGCTGCTGCTGCCGCCATGACAGTCCCGAGATGAATTCGGGGCACTTCACAGTTCACGAGTTTAGCTCCGAGTTCACCTGTCAATCAAAACCATTGTTCACGCCCCCGGCGTGCCGTACATAAATTATAGGCGTACGCGCTTTGGGTGGGCCACTCCCAACACCCCTGCCGGCTACAGGTAAGCTGCGCGGCTGTGCTGATTGCTGACAGACATCGACGATGTTGACCATCGAAATATAACAGGCAAAACGGACGTCATCGCTGATTAATCTAAGCACCTCTGCGAAGGACACGCAACGTGGCGACAGCCGCCGATTTCTTCGCTCGCATACCAAGATTGCACAACACTATAGCCTGTTGCAACCACGTAAGACACAGCACAACGCTGACGGCGCGTCACACCTGCTTGCAAGGCGTCAAACCCGGACCGCGATGACGAAACGGTGCTTGGAGCACGTACTACTCCAAAAACATGGCACCACAGGTGTTTGGCTTGGCCATGCTTTCATCGGTGATAAAGCTCAGCATCAATGTGTCAAACACATCCGGTATCGACAAACGGTCGCTGTTCTAGACCCAGTGCAATAAAGAGTTTGTAATTTCCAGCACGCAAGCACTGCGTACTTCACAACCGTAACACCTTTCTCTGTTATAAGTCCGATTCCATTATTACAAACAGGATCCCTCATCTGCCCGAACGATATTATTGCGATGTCATTGCGGTATACAACGGCGATCGACGTTAGTGACAAAACCAGTCCGCAAAACCTTGAAGTGCACGATGTAAACAAATACTACGCAGATACGCGCGCCACCACCTTCAGAGCTTTTAGTCAGCGTCTGATGACATAAGATGAGTTGTGTCGCTGGGTAGCACGCTCTTCGCATCCGCAGCGCACTAAAGAGGCGTCACACACAACAGGCATACGTAATGAATCATTGAATACAGCCAAACCGGCGGCGTGTCAGCGCAGGAGCTCTCGTTTTCGGCACGGCCGGCTGCCGCTCTAGTTCGTATGCAAGCCACGATGCAAGCAATGGTCTCAGTATCGCCACTAGCGGCAGAAAGTGTCAAATCTTTGTTAATTTCCTAAAGCTATGCTTTTCAACAACGCTTTATTGGATTCAGATTTTAAAATACATTTGGAAATGAACAAAATGTTCGTAATATTATCTGTTGTCTTTTAACGTATTCAAGAGAAAAGAAAGGGTTGATACAAGAGTGCACCTAGTGCGCACTGTTCGTCTTCGGAAATGGAGAGACAGATAGAGCCTGAAAGAGAAGACACGCCTTTGACGCCCTCGAAAACGCGTGTCGAACAGCTAGCGGTGAGTGTGCAGATAGATAGGAGAGAAGTCACGATTTCGTGATTGCTGACATGGCGCTGATAACTTCAGGTAGCGCTGCGGCCTGGTATTGCGCAGTGTATTGTGTTTGAAGTGTGAAACGGGCGCGCAGGGTGCGCTTGTATCGCCTCTACGTGGCTTTATCTCTACATTTTATTCTCCGCTGCCTGCGCACGTTCCGCGCTATCTTCTTTCGCTGACTGCCGTCATCGCAAACTCGGATGAAACTCGGGCGAGCGCCAAACTCGGGCCTTCCGGCATAGCGCCCCAGGAAACTTTCCGACTCCACGGATACTATTTCCATCATTCACAACGACCAGATAACGTCAGCAGATTGCTGATAGGCTGTCGCAAGGATATCCCGGCCTCATCGGTAGATGTCCCGCCTCACAGCGACAATGAATACGTGTGCGCTGTCACAGTTATTGCCGGACAACAGTACACTCTGATTGGAGTATATCTTGAGCCAGGCACGCCATTTGATGCTATGAGACTTGATAACTTGATAGCAAGGACGCCCTCACCGCATATTATTTGCGGAGAGTTAAATGCCCATAATGAAATTTGGGTCAGCTCACATACATGTGCCCGAGGTGCCAAGCTTGCAAAACTTCTCTCCAAGCATTCAGTTCAGCCATTAAATGACGGCAGCATCACCTACCTCCGAGGCCCGACGACTACCAGCAGCATCGACGTGACATTTGTCACAAGTTCATTCGCCCACAACTTTGGCTGGTGCACTGATTTGGAGACACGCGGAAGCGACCATTACCCAATCCTCATATCGGCTTTCCATGCGCAGAGGAACCCAAAGAAATTCCTTACAAAATCTACAGACTCGGACGCATACAAGGATGCTGTAAGCAGAGGAGTTACTGCGGCAACTCGCAATGAGGAATTAGCATCGACAATAGCGTATTACCTGAGAGCGAGTACACAAATTACAACTAAAAATGATAGCCTACCTTCAAAAGATGACACATTTCAAAGGCTCTGCGCTATACGCAGGCGAGCTAAAAGGACAGCTCTGTGCACAAAAAGCCTCGATGACCTACGTGCATGCCGACGGGACCAACGTCCCATTCGACGCTATATGGATAAACTCAGTCGGCAAAAGTGGCGCGACTTTTGTTCTACGCTGGATGTGCGCCAACCAGTAACTAATATTTGGCGGATAGTTAGAGGTATGTGCACGCCACTTCAACAACTCCACCCCTTCGCTGCACTCTCCCTTCACGAACAAAAATCTATAAAAGAATTCTCAGAAGAATACTGCAGGCTACTGTCGACAGGGTCAGGGCATTCGACACTCTCCGCAGATGGTCAATCAGGCATCCCAAAGGCGGCAGTGCCAGCGTTAGACCTGTCTTTCACAATGTAAGAACTATCCACAGCTTTCGCGGTCATGATGAGGTGACCTATGAAGCCATTGCAAAGCTACCATTGCAAAGCTACCGCCATTGCCATTGCAAAGCTACAATTCTTCCTGGATGACTGGTGAGGTCCCCACGGAATGGAAGCGTGCGAAAATTGTGCCTGTTTTGAAACCCTGTAAGCAGCCAACAAGCTGCGCATCATTGCGGCCCATTGCCCTACTGAGCTGCGTAGGTAAGCTCGTGGACCGCATGATCGGCAAACGCATAACTTGGTTCCTAGAAAGTCGAAATGAGTTCCCCCAAGAAATGAACGGGTTCCGTCAAAACAGGTCTGCGACTGACAATATCATCGCCCTCGCCTCATCAATTGAGGAGTACCTTCATGCTGAGTACATCCCGACAGCCGTTTTCCTAGACATCGAGGCCGCCTTTGACTCTGTCTTTCACCATGCAATTCTCGCCGCCTTTGCAGTCTTGGCCTTGGAGGAAAGCTATGCAAATGGATTGGGCATTATTTGAAAGAACGGCAAATTTTTATGACCACTCCAAACGGTCCAACACGCTTTCACGCAGTGGAGAGGGGCGTACCACAGGGAGCGGTGCTCAGCCCTCTCCTGTTCAATATTGTCCTTATACACATAAGAAGAAACCTTCCGCGAGGGGTCCGTATAACAATTTATTCTGATGATATCTGCATCTGGACCGCATCACGCTCGCGCTATATCACCCAGCAACGTCTACAGAGAGCGCTATTGCACATTTCGATGTACCTGGCTTCCAGAGGTCTTCGTCTCTCGCCAGGAAAGAGTGTTGCAATGGCGTTTACAAGAAAAACGATGACCCGATATCCGCTGCTCCTAGGCGGACGATCGCTACCATATGTACGATCTCAGCGATTCCTGGGTGTTGTAATCGACTATAATCTGTCATGGACACCTCAGAACAAAAAACTCCGCGAGAGTATCACTGCAGCATCGCAAGTGTTTAGGTTCATGGCAGGAACAAGGTGGGGTAGCAACTGCCGATCAATGCTTCTGCTTGAAAAAGCCTACGTTGAAGGAACCTTGCGCTACTGTCTACCAGTGTTTCAAAGATTATCTACATCAAGCCATAAGTCTCTCGTTGCCGCACGGAACAACTGCCGGCGAATATATATTGGCCTCCCAAAGGGTTCCTCTGCATCAGGAACAGTAGCGGAGGCAGGATGTCTCCCACTAGAGGTGATTGCCGCCCAGGAAACTATGCGTACTCATCTCCGCCATGTTCTTCAAGGGAAGAACCACTTCCTGCACCGTGTCCACCTAACTCAGAGCAACTCTAGCTTTGGCCAGGCAGTGCAGCTCCTGCCCATTCCTACTATTAATCAGCCACAGAAACTTCTGTCTCTGGCCTTTCCTCCATGGACACTCTCTCCTATAAAGGTGAAGAAGTTTGTTCCAGGTGTGAATGCAAAGAGCCGCATGCCACAGGCAGCGCAACTCCGGTTTGCCCACCTTTGAATATAGTTGAGAAATGCATCGTTCGATGCTGTCATTCGCTATCATCAATTAACATACAAAAATACAAATTCAATCTTACCTAGAAAATCAAAGAACGTGACAGACTGGGCACAAACATGTCATGAACAATACTAATGCTTCAGAGCAGAACCAATTCAAACAAACTGTCGTTTATTTCAATAACGACAGACAACTGCAATAAGATACCTCACGATGTGGCCGCCTTAATAGACCCTGATGATTTTTGTCTGCAGTCAGATCAAGCCAGTAAGTTTTATGTACTTGGTTTTATTCTTCGAGTGAAGGTTTTTTATGCTTTTAATGTGTACATGGAAATACAACGCCTTTTTGCATACTTCATGAGCTGGTTGGTTGCGCAGAAGATGGACAGTATGCTCATGTGATCTTTTTTCTTGTGATGGTCTGTGCTGGACCAGGCATTTTAAGGCGAAAGGCTTTTATGGCTCATAATCGCGGCCAGGTCACATCCGGTGTAACGCCGCCTTCTACGAATAACGCGGCAATTAATCAGGATACGAGAAAACGAATCGTAGCATCAGATAGAGGGGACAAGGTGCCCCCGACGCCAAGTTTGATGACTGTAGAGTGATTAGTTAATTAACTCTAGCCAAGTGTAGCAAAAAACAACAGAAAAAAAAGAAATGCGTCGATATAGCGCGCACGACGATGTAGCGACGGGAATGATGTGACATCACATCAACCGGAGATCGTCAGAATAGTGAAAATTATCACAGCATGGGCTAAAAAACGCCGAACTTGTGTGAAATTAGATTTAAAATGTGTAATTAAGCGCAAATAGTACTTAATAACCCCGAAACACCTATAAGTTGTTTAAAAATTGCTCAAAAATGAGGAAAACTACTTGATGGCGTCACATCAGACGAAAGGACGTCGAAGCAGTGTGATCAGTGGCTAAGCAACAAATGTCGACGCGCTGCGCATCCGCCGCGCGACGTCACCGCTTTCTCTCGCCACGCTCTTTGGTATGTCGTGAAATGAATCCAAGCACGGCAAATTCAAATCAATGCAATGAGTCGCAAACGGCTTTCGCCTTCCCGTATTTAAGAGATATCTAAGTGCTTCCAAAGAATTTTTTTTTCCACATTGCGTACCCAATCCTGCCTTGGCCACCAAAAGGCACATGGCACTATAAAATAAAGAAAAAGAAGAAAGAAAGCGCACCGCGCAGTCGGGTTCCTCGTGGTTACCGCGTGGTGGCGCCACATAAATACTTCAGAAACCGTGGGCGTGGTGTTCAGAGAATCAGCACGAGGCGTAACAGAGAATAAGCAAAGTTTTTAAGAGTTCTGGTGGCGTCCAGCTGTTCACTGGCTGCTTATTCACGCAGTTTTAGCCCCCTGTGTAGTGTCCCAATTCCAATCAATGTCCAAGCAGGATTAGAATTCTGATGACCCAACTGTACAGAGACCACATGTGAGTAACACTGTTCTGTTACGCATTGCACGCCTTCTTTTCTTTTCTGCACGAGTCACATTATATCGATATTTTGAACGCTAAAGAGAGAGAGAGAGAGACTCTTTAATGAAGAGCAGAGTATTTAGCCGGCGCTTAAAAATCGCTGGCATGCTACTCTGCGTAGGGAGGGGAATTTGGGAGATAAAGACACAAGGAGAGCAGAGTGGAAGAGGTAAAAAAAAAGAAGATAAAATGCGGCCATGAAATGGGTACTAAGGATGCAATGGCGAGAATTGATGTAACCTATGGAGTGATGGAGTGCATAGTCCGTCAAATGGGCTGACGAAGTTCACTGCATGAAGAATGCATGAAGGTGACGTGCAAGTGAGTTTAAAGCTTATCAAGATGTCCAATGTCTTTTAAATATGTGAATAGAAAAGTCATTGCAAGTCTCTGTTGCCTAAGGCAGGCTAAGGGACCTAAAACTTTGTCCATTGTAAGGGGCACTGAGCAGAGCTTCTGCATGCAATTTTCATAGTACGCACGCTCGTTGGCATATGCAGGGCACTCAAGCAAGATATGCTCCACAGTTTCTATCGCGGCACAGTTGTCACAGTGCGGACTGTCCATTTGTCTAAAACGGTATCGTAAGCCGTTTGTATATGCAGCATTAAGACGAAGTCGATGATAAAGTGTTTCCAGATGTCGAGGAATTCTGGGTGAGAGTCTTGATCTAAGATGTGGGTCGATTGAGTGAAGAAATTGGTACTGATATGTCGGCAAACTCCAAAGCCGATACATTTCTTCGGAAGCAAAACTTCTGGCCACCTGGGACGCATCAGATTTCGTAAAAAAAGTTTTAATGTATCTCCGATGTTGGTGGCCCTTACGGGCCGCTTCATCTGCTTTTTCATTAGCCTGAATGCCACAGTGAGCAGGTACCCACTGAAATGTTATGCAGTGGCCTGCGGCAATAGCTAAATGATGTAGATATCCGATGTCCAGGGAAACTGGCTGGTGATTCGTTTTCTTCAGCAGGTTGGCCAGGATCTGAAGAGATGCTTTCGAATCGGTGAAGATAACCCAACGGTCGGCGGTTCGGCGCAGGATGTAAGAAACAGCTTCCTTAATGCCGTGAAGCTCAGCTGTCGTAGAGGATGTCCTCCGCTGCAGCCGGTAAGAAAGGGCATGGCCTATTGAGGGCACATAAAGGCCACATGAAGAGGTTTCTTTAGTAGTTGAACCATCGGTGAAGATATGGGTGTGCTGCTTATATTCCTCCGTTAAGTAGGCGAGAGTAGTTTGCAGAAGAGCTGCCTATGGCATGCGGCTCTTTGCATTCACACCTGGAACAAACTTCTTCACCTTTAGAGGAGAGAGTGTCCATGGAGGAAAGGTCAGAGGTAGTAGTTTCTGTGGCTGATTAATAGTAGGGATGGGCAGGAGCTGCACTGCCTGGCCAAAGCTAGAGTTGCTGTGAGTTAGGTGGACACGGTGCAGGAAGTGCTTCTTCCCTTGAAGAACATGGCGGAGATGGGTACGCATAGTTTCCTGGGCGGCAATCACCTCTAGTGGGAGACCTCCTGCCTCCGCTACTGTTCCTGATGCAGAGGAACCCTTTGGGAGGCCAAGGCATATTCGCAGGCAGTTGTTCCGTGCGGCAACGAGAGACTTATTGCTTGATGTAGATAATCTTTGAAACACTGGTAGACAGTAGCGCAAGATTCCTTCAACGTAGGCTTTTTCAAGCAGAAGCATTGATCGGCAGTTGCTACCCCACCTTGTTCCCGCCATGAACCTAAACACTTGCGATGCTGCAGTGATCCTCTCGCGGAGTTTTTTGATCTGAGGTGTCCATGACAGATTATAGTCGATTACAACACCCAGGAATCGCTGAGATTGTACATATGGTAGCGATCGTCCGCCTAGGAGCAGCGGATATCGGGTCATCGTTTTTCTTGTAAACGCCATTGCAACACTCTTTTCTGGCGAGAGACGAAGACCTCTGGAAGCCAGGTACATCGAAATGTGCAATAGCGCTCTCTGTAGACGTTGCTGGGTGATATAGCGCGAACGTGATGCGGTCCAGATGCAGATATCAGCATAAATTGTTATACGGACCCCTCGCGGAAGGTTTCTTCTTATGTGTATAAGGGCAATATTGAACAGGAGAGGGCTGAGCACCGCTACCTGTGGTACGCCCCTCTCTACTGCGTGAAAGCGTGTTGGACCGTTTGGAGTGGTCATAAAAATTTGCCGTTCTTTCAAATAATGCCCAATCCATTTGTATAGCTTTCCTCCAAGGCCAAGACTGGCAAAGGCGGCGAGTATTGCATGGTGAAAGACAGAGTCAAAGGCGGCCTTGATGTCTAGGAAAACGGCTGTCGGGATGCACCCAGCATGAAGGTACTCCTCAATTGATGAGACGAGGGAGATGATATTGTCAGTCGCAGACCTGTTTTGACGGAACCCGTTCATTTCTTGGGGGAACTCATTTCGGCTTTCTAGGAACCAAGTTATGCGTTTGCAGATCATGCGCTCCATGAGCTTACCTACGCAGCTCAGTAGGGCAATGGGCCGGAATGATGCGTAGCTTGTTGGCTGCTTACAGGGTTTCAAAACAGGCACAATTTTCGCCAGCTTCCATTCCGTGGGGACCTCACCAGTCATCCAGGAAGAATTGTAATACTCCAGGAGTCGAAGACGGGAGGTGTGGGGTAGCTTTGCAATGGCTTCATAGGTGACTTCATCATGACCCGGAGACGTGTGTCTATTTGTCTCCGCGATAGCTGTGGATAGTTCTTCCATTGTGAAAGGCAGGTCTAACGCTGGCACTGCCGCCTTTGGGATGCCTGATTGACCATTTGCGGAGAGTGTCGAATGCCCTGACCCTGTCGACAGTAGCCTGCAGTATTCTTCTGAGACTTCTTTTATAGATTTTTGTTCGTGAAGGGAGAGTGCAGCGAAGGGGTGGAGTTGTTGAGGTGGCGTGCGCATACCTCTAACTATCCGCCAAATATTGGTTACTGGTTGGCGCACATCCAGCGTAGAACAAAAGTCACGCCACTTTTGCCGACTGAGTTTATCCATATAGCGTCGAATGTGACGTTGTGCCCTTCGGCATGCACGTAGGTCATCGAGGCTTTTTGTGCGCAGAGCTTTCCGTTCAGCTCGCCGGCGTATAGCGCAGAGCCTTTGATATGTGTCATCATTTGAAGGTAGGCTATCATTTTTAGTTGTAATTTGTGTACTCGCTCTCAGGCAATACGCCATTGTTGATGCTAATTCCTCATTGCGAGTTGCCGCAGTAATTCCTCTGCTTACAGCGCCCTTGTATGCGTCCCAGTCTGTAGATTTTGTATGGAATTTCTTTGGGTTCCTCTGCGCATGGAAAGTCGATATGAGGATTGGGTAATGGTCGCTTCCGCGTGTCTCCAAATCAGTGCACCAGCCAAAGTTGTGGGCGAATGAACTTGTGACAAATGTCAAGTCGATGCTGCTGGTAGTCGTCGGGCCTCGGAGGTAGGTGATACTGCCATCATTTAATGGCTGAACCGAATGCTTGGAGAGAAGTTTTGCAAGCTTGGCACCTCGGGCAAATGTATATGAGCTGCCCCAAATTTCATTATGAGCATTGAAGTCCCCGCAAATAATATGCGGTGAGGGCGTCCTTGCTATCAAGTTATCAAGTCTCATAGCATCAAATGGCGTGCCTGGCTCAAGATATACTCCAATCAGAGTGTACTGTTGTCCGGCAATAACTGTGACAGCGCACACGTATTCATTGTCGCTGTGAGGCGGGACATCAACCGATGAGGCCGGGATATCCTTGCGAAAGCCTATCAGCAATCTGCTGACGTTATCTGGTCGTTGTGAATGATGGAAATAGTATCCGTGGAGTCAGAAAGTTTCCTCGACGCGTGATTCACAGATGACTATGAAGGGGAAGCGGTACGCTCGCACGAGCTGTCGGAAATCTGAGAGTTTAGAGCGTAGCCCGCGAGCGTTCCATTGGAAAATGGTGCATGTACGAAAGATGTTGTGGATTGTCAGCTGCGGCGAAGTTCTCGCTGTGGAAGCCATGATTACTGAAGTGTGGTATTACGCCCCTGCGGAGCGTAGGAGAGCGACACCAACGGCTCCATTGCAAGGACAGCTTCTACTTCTGGGAGTCCTCCTGACGAGGGGTTTGCACGGATAAGAGCCTTGATGGCTGCAAACAGCATCGGAATGAGTAGGCTTGTGATATCTTGTTCAGAGTTTCCGGTTTGCTGCTTGTCGCTGATCTTCCTGTCATGTTGTGGCGCCTTAGGCTCAGAGCGAGCGACGCTGTTTGTCGGGTCTTGTGCAGTGCGCTGCAGCAGGTTTGATGAAGGAGAAGAACCAACGGACTTCCCACGCTTCTTTTTCACTGCATCAGCGTAGGTCTTGTCAGGTGCTTTCCCACGCTGTGTTGACTGATTCTCGGAAAGAGCTGCCGTAGTCGTGAAAACCACGTCGGGGTTAGGAGGTGGTTCATGGCGCTTAGGGGGTTTCCCTTGTGTTTGCTCTGCCGTGCGAGCAACTGTGGCTGCTTTCTTTTTATAACACCCTCCGTAGGAAGCAGGGTGAGGGCCACCGCAGTTAGCGCATTTAGGTTGTGCTCTCGAAGTGCATTCTTTGTGCGAGTGGGGGCCAGCACACACTTTGCAGCGCACGGGGCCGTTACAATGTCTTGATATGTGGCCATGCCTCTGACATTTATAGCACTGAGTTGCTGCTCCGACGTATTCAGTTATAGGATAACTACAGAACCCAAGCGTTACTCTTTTTGGTAGCGGCGCATCTTTTGCGAATTCCAGTATAACTGCGCGACGGCGTACCTCTTTGATCTTTCCACCATCCTCAGGAGTGTAGGCGGTGAGCCTCCTTGCTGAAAGGACACCTTGGTCACGTAGATATTCCTTCAGATCTTCGTCTGTGTAGGTGACAGGTACATCTTGTATTTTGCCATAGCTTGCCATGTAAGAGTATGGGACTCGGGCCTCTACGGCCACTCCAGCCAGCTTAATTACCGTGAGCAGACGGTTGGCGGCGGGCAGCGTCGATACTGTAACCATCAGGCTTCCATCCTTGTGAATGCGATGGCTGAGGACTTTTTCTTGTGCCGATGCTACAACCGCCGAAGCCACAGTGTTGGGGTTGGCTTTCCATAGGCTTCCTCCTTCCTCGGTGGGCCTGAAGACTACAGGAACACCGGTAGCTCTCTTTTTCTTGTACGAGACAACTGTGAAGGATGCTTGGTCCATGTCCTCTGGATGATCGGTCAGAGGCTCGTTGCTTGCTTGGTCGTCACGCAGCCTCTTGTTTGCCGGGCCCTGGTCTGTAGCCGCAACTACAGGGGCCGCTGGACCCGCCGCTGCCGCTGCTGCCATCAGTGCAGCATGGAGTTCAGCTGGTGGTGATGTTCCGTGTCGGCGTTGATACGGCGCACAGCGCCGAGGAGGCCGCTTGACGTGCTTTTGCCGGCGGCCAGGGACCCCCAGGTCGTCGCACGTCGAGAACACACGCCACAAAAAAGTGAAAAACCTCTGAAGTGAGAAAATAAAGCCGAAAATTACGGACCGGTGTCAGGCAGCCGGCCCACTAATCATCGTCTTCTTCGTTCTCCAACTCGGCGGCTTGAACGCTAATATGTACTCAAGGTTGGATGAAATGAATGGTTTTGTCGAACTTAGTGTGGCTTCTGTCTATATGATGTATTGTCCGTTGCTTCGCCCTCTGTTTTAAAAAGGAATACCAGATTTTCAACACAATTTACACCTGCAAAACGAGGTGTAGCCCAGCACGAGTAGAGCAGTTTTGTTTCTTTTTGTTTGGCGTTGGCTTCGCGACGCACATGTAATGAGAAAGGCATGACCATGCTCATAAGTAACCGTGCGGGTTGCAGCATTCAAATAGTGAACTTTGTCGCCTTCGCAATTTGTCTAGACACTTCACTGGCCGCCAACTCAAGCTGTTCTACCTCGCTGTATAACGCCCACTTTACCTTGCACGACCAAGTATGACTGGGACGCCGACGACACAACTCTGAGGAGACCCCACGTGAGTACATTTGTTTTCTTGCACATCACTCGGTTGTTGTTTTTAGTGGGGGTGTCGCTGAAAGCCGCATGCATTTCTACGTGCCCTATACTAGCAGCACGCGTTGTGAAAACCAAGGCAGCCTTCATCAAATACTACTTTTTCTGCACAGAGTATTCACGAGAAGTCCGGTGCGGGAATAGAAGTTGAAAGTTCCTGAAATATGCATTCTTTCACGTGAAGAACTGGCTCATCAGCTGTCACTCAGCGAGCCATTCCGGGTGATGCAAAGTCAGCGTATATCTTTAGCTGCGGCAGGTGAAATTCTACAGCGCGAAGTGAACAGAACAATGAAGCTGCGCCATTATTGGTATATCGAATATATTCCGTGAAATTTTTCAACAGTTTTTGGTTCATAACCTTAGTACGGGCGTCATAACTTTGCGTCGCGAAGCGCGACCATATTTATCTCGAATAATCGCATTTCCGCGCTGCTGGTTCTACGCTGTGCGAGACTGTAGCTACTTGATTTTCGAACCTGACCTAGACAGTTCTTTCTCAGCTTTACGTGTAGCGCGGCTAAGAGCAGCGATCATTGTTTTCTTCGACGACCGCAAACGCGCTTGTCGCCGTCGCCAAGCTGTTAAATACAGCCGCGATCGCAATATTGGGGTACTTGGGGAAGTGTGGCAAAATATGGCAAAACTACGTTCTGCGCCACCTAATGCGAAGGCCGCACTTCCGCCCCATGCAGACGTCTCTGTACCTCCACTACTACCCTGTGCGTGCCGTACGTAACGACTTGAGAAAACTTTATGCCGGTAGACAAACAGTCGAGCCTGCTCATAGCGACCGCATCATAACGAACGTTCGCTTATTTCAAACGAGGGTAGTGCTATCGTTAAAGTTTGCATTATGGAAATGGGGAGTGCATTTCGGATACAATGAACAACCATGACACCGTAATTGAGGACATCGTAACGAAAGGACAGGCGCAGCACAATCAGCCGCGCACTCAAAAAGCCCACTTACTTATTAAGCGTGGCGTTTGAAGAGTGCCTCCGACCACTCATGACACCCGCACTCTGAACGAATGCTGGACCAAATAATTTAGTAGGAAAGGCGGCAAACTGACGACGAAGAGACAGTTGTAAGGAATCGAGCCGCCAAAAAAATGCCTTGAAAGGCGACACCTGCGCTGGTGGAAGGTGCGGCAAATTTTTGCGTTAATGAGGAAGATCCTCTGCGACTGGCGGCTCGCCATTCGCATCGGCAAGTCCAGCCAACTGGTACTTTCGGGCGTGTGCTTTCGTATGTTTCGAGCCCAATTGAAAGTTCTACACAATGCCTGATTTTACATGTTGTTATTCCTGAAATGTGCAACCAGACACTGTTTTCATAAGGGCGATGCATCTTGTCGAGTGGCTGGTGAAATCATCTATGACGTGACGAAAAATCTAGGAGCTTCTGCTCATTCTTTACAAATTTGCTACGCACCACGTGTTGTCTTCCCTTGGTGTGGTGCTAATGATCCTCTCGCCGCCAAATGAAGAGTGCAAGATTCAGCCACCGACATGGGCGTCATTCACGCGCTCAATATGCCCCAGCATTGGCGCTATACAGGGTGTTTTTTTTTAGAAGGTCCAAAATTTTTAAAGAAAGGTAAATTCCTTTAGATTGATTTTAACCTTGGGGCTATACTGAGGGCTACGGCGGATGCCAGGTAAGAGGAAAACTACTTTAATTAGTTCGGTGATTAACTAAATACGTTAACTAACTCTTATAATTTTTATTTTAGGGGATATGTTGTATTCGCAGGATTGGAGATCGTCTACCAACAGTCCAGCCAAGAAAAAAAATTTTCATGAAAAAATTTTTTGCGCGCGTTACGAAGCAAGAAAAAGTCACCCTGCTAGGCAGCTTCACACTGTCACACGGCGTCTGTGAGCGCCTGTGACGTAGTTCGCTCCGCCCTGCGCATTGTGCCAGTGCGTTTTTGTTCCAACGCGGCATTCCGTGAGGCCGTGGAGCGAAGCTAGATAAGCAGCGATAGCGCACGCCGCCAGTCCGGGACGCGTGACGTAAAGCGCAGGGTGGAGTGAACTACGTCAGAGGCGCTCCCGTCGCTGAGTTACGGTGTGAAGATGCCTAACAGGGTGACTTTTTCGCGCCTCGTAACGTGCGTGAAAAATTTTTATTGAAAATTGTTTTTTCTCGGTTGGACTGTTTAGAGGACGATCTCCAATTCTGCGAATACAACATACCCCCTAAAACAAAAATTAGAAAAGTTAATTAACATATTTAGTTAATCAGCGAACTAATTAAAGCAGTTTTTCTCTTGCCTGGCGCCCGCCGTAGCCTCTAGTATAGCCCCAGTGCTAAAATAAATCTAAAGCAATTTACCTTTTTTTTTTAATTTTGGACCTTCTAAAAAAAAAACACCCGGTATAGTGCGCATGCTCATAGCAAATGACGCTGAAGGTGGCGTAGTTCCGTTTCGGATACCTTGTTCGCCGCTGTGGAAAAGAAAAAGACCGTGTGGATGTGGCTTACAGCGAAGTGCGTAGTTAATTGCTGCTCTGAAGCACAGTTCATGTTCCAAGAAACGACAGAAGACGCAGTTAAACATGCGGAATTGTAACAACGCGTTGTTGATGCACAGAGGGCAGGACATGACTTCGCTTAGAAGAACTTTTTGTTGGGCTAGATGGTGCATGTTGTAAGAAAAGAACAGTAGCGCAACCGAGACGAACACAAGAGACGACCACACAGGTTTAGCGCTAATTAGCGCTAGTCAGCGCTAGTCCTGTGTGGTGCTCTCTTGTGTTCGTCTTGGTTGCGCTACTGTTCTTTTCTTACAGCATGACTTCGCCTTGCGTGAATTTGAGAGGTGCGGATCATGACACCGTCATTGCAAAGCGAGACGCGGACGAAGCCATTCTTTGCGAAGTACGAGCACTCCCCGACAGCCAACAATCGGCTAACGAGGATGCCGAGCCGCCACCGGTTGCCATGAGCGCTTCAACCGCGATTAGCTAAATCGTGTTCATAAAGTAGCTTATTTGGGACCGCAGTGGTGACCTAGTCATTTGAGCATCCGGCCCATATCCGGAAGGTGCGAGCTTCGATCCCCAGTGCTGCTGGGTATCCACCGGTGATACAATGGGTACAATGTTTACCCTGCGTGGTGCTCGGCTTCTTTAGGATGAAATACTTGGGAAGTGGGTCTTTGACCCCATCTTCAATAGAAGAAGCAACCCTGCGCCATGGCTCTTTGTCCACATATGCCCTTGCGCCATACAAATTCATCATCGTCATAAAAACAGCTTCTTAATGGCCTTGGGCTGAAAAATAGGCATGCGCGCTTTGCAGAGCCTGTAATGCGTCGTGATACGGTCTACTTCTAAGAAGCAGACGCGCATATCGAATGTTCCTGAGAAACGAAGTTTTGTTTCACCGTATTTCGCATTTCTGGCTGAAAATGAAAACACCGCTTAATACGAACCTCAGATGCAACTAACGATATCCGCGCTACCCTCAGGTTCGTTAAAAGTGGTTCAGTTGTTATCGCGTTCGGCTGCTGACACAAAAGATGCTAGTTTGATCCCGACCAAGACGACCACATTTAAATGTAGTCATAAAACTATATCTGTGCACGTTAAAGAATCCCAAGGGGTCGAAGAGTCCTCCTCTAGGGCGTCCCTCATAGCCTGAGTCGTTTTGGCATAAGACACCATGAAACCAAAGCAATCAATTTTGAGTTATGACCTTTTCTCTTAAACGTATAAAAAGGTGGTTAGTTCATTTTAGGTAGCCGTGTACTTATTCATGCCTAATAAGTTCATAATGTCCGTTTTGCACAATATTCTACATGCACAAACCGCACCACGTACTTCCCACCATTTCTTATATCAAATCTCTAAAGTTTGAAAAATCGTATTGCATTTTATTAGTCAGCCTATGGCTATCCCCGCACCGTAATGCTGTTTGCTCTACAGGATCTACAGCATCATGGGCATCAAAATAAAAGGAATTTAACTATTTTTCTCTTGTCTTTCCTATTCCTATGTCAGTCTCCCATCGTCTACGACAGCCAGCAGAGAACGTCAGAGAACGTCAAATTTTAGGTGTGTCAAGTGGTGTCGCGATATCATTGGCGTTGCAAAACACCCTCCCGCAGGGGCGCGGTTTTCGAATGTCGTGAGAAGTGGGCCAAAAGAGCAGAGCAACAGCAGCGAGGGAAATCAGGTTTTTAAAAACCCCCAAAACTAATATCGCTATTGCTAAGGGCCGGCTAAAAATCTTTAATTTCAATCAGGTGTGTATTGGTAATCGTTACGAAGGCAAATATTAGGATTTACTGAACAACATTAATAGTTAACTGGATTCGCTTGTTCCTTCTCATCCTCCAACATAGGTATTACGACGCCACATAAAGCTTCTCTTTTAAATTCCAGGAGAGGCGAAATACGGGCTGTTGGTAAGTCGTGAAAAATATGAGTGGGGAACACTGTTGTAGCATTCATTTATTGATTACTCCGTTATTATTGGTGACAAGCGCAGTTTTTCTCTCTCTTTAACTAGTTTTCGGCTGCGCCTACAATATCCCAATGTCGTTGTGCAATTTAGTAGAGAAATAACCAAGAAATTTGCAATTTTCTGCGTGAAGTTTGTTCCCACTCATATTTTTCACAACTGTTCATGTTTCTTCTTCTCTTGTCTCGTCTTCCGTTGCGCTGTTTTATCCAATTCTTCTCTTTTAACTATTTTTTAAATTTATTGCCGCCTACCCTGAAACAACTGCTGAATTGCGGTCTATTTGCTATTTTATTTTTTATTGCTTGACTGCTGATATATTTAATTTCATCTTGATGTTTCGCTCTTTCTTTCTATCCGCACTTATGTTTATCGTTTTAAGCCTTTTTTAGCTTTTCTACTAAACGATGATTTATTTTCCTAAAATTTATTTGCCCCTTCTTTTTAAGAATATGCTTGCTGTTTATCGTGCATTGTGTATTTCCCTTTCATTTATGTTTGTCTAAGCACACTCCTATTATGAGTTAGTACTTCACTACTGATTTGGTACCCTGAAATTGAAGGTTCTCGAGAGGGTATCCTGAATTCAAAACAGAACATGGAATTGTATCTATTCAGGCTGTAATGCTTGTTCAGTAACCGTTTTTCCTTGGCGTATAGTATTAATCTATTCAAAATGCACGAAACTTAATCGATCGATCCTGTACGCGAAGAAGGAAAGGAGAGGCGAACAACTGCAAGCGCGATAAAAATAGGCTTACTGGGGTATTATGACGTCTGAAGTTGGAATGGTGATATTGTAGATGCATGAATAGGTCTCGGTGCTAGGTCGTCGATCTTCCTTCGCTATATTTCTTTCCGATGGATGCGCCGCCGCGGTGGCTCCGCGGTTATGGTGCTCGGCTGTTGACCCAAAAGACGCGGGTTCGATCCCGGCCGCGGCGGCTAGAATTTCTTTGGTGGAGAAATTCTAGAGGCCCGTGTACTGTGCGATGTCAGTGCACGTTAAAGAACTCCAGGTGGTCGAAATTTCCGGAGCCCTCCACTACGGCGTCTCTCATAGCCTTAGTCGCTTTGGGACGTTAAACCCCATAAACCAAACCAAACCTTTCCGATGGATGCAAGGTTCAAAGGTAGCCATATTTGATAAGCTACCGAAAATGAGTAGTTATCGCAAAAATGAAAGAAGCTGGACCGAGCTGTGCAGAAGGAGATAACCTTTCACTCCTCCTCCACCGCCATCGCCTTATACGCTATGTCACAGTTGTTATGACATCATCTCGCTGAGCTAACCAACATTCAATAGTCCTCGAGATACGATTCCAAATCTTTCTTTTTTCATTACCTTCACAAACATACGCAGCTTTATTCCAAAGCGCGAGCATGTTTCTAATCTTGCTTTCTCATCCGTAAGCAACATACTTATACTAACTAAAATATGGCTAACAAGTGACATCCCAGATTCTGAAGTTCTGTCCGACTTACCAAATTTTAACGTGTTTTGGAACGATCGCAAAGACTCCCGAGGCGGAGGTGTTCTTATTGCCGCTAACCAACAGTTGCCCTGCTCTATTATTAACATGGATTCGGAGCTTGAAATATTGTGGGTAATTTGTCGTTCCGCCCCCCAGTTAATCATACTAGGTGTCTGCTATTGACCTCCCAGCAATAACCCAAATTTATCGCATAGCCTTGGTTGTTGCCTAAACCAACTTAATACTAAGTACCCTAACGCCTGCGTCCTTCTCTTTGGCGATTTCAAATACCATAGCATTAATTGGCAGAACATAGCATCAACAAGCAACAAAGAAATAACGAATTTCATTGATGTAAGTCTCAACTTTAACCTCACCCAATTAGTAACGGAACCAACACGCGTTACACATGAATCTTCCAACATTCTGGACTTGATATTGACTAATCGCCCTGAATGTTTATCATCCCTTTCTTATCTCCGCGAAATTAGCAATCACAAAGTTTTACATGCCGCCTTCACCTTTGCCACAGAATTGCGCCAAACGTATCAAAAAACAATCCGCTTATACGATAGAGGTAATTACGAGGCGATAAACAACCAACTGCACAATTGTTTTCCAATTTTCGAAACAGGCTTTCAAGACCGATCTGTTCAAGGTAACTGGCAAACTTTGAAAGCAAAAATATTAGAACTTGCGTCGGAATTTATTCCCACCATAACATTTTGAGCCAATCGTCATAAGCCGTGGTTCTCGAAGTCATTCACAGTCTCGAAAACAAGAAAAAACGACTATTCCGAAAAGCAAAACTCAACCCAAGCGCATGCGCTTGGAATATGTATTGCGAGGCTGAGCGCGTGTATTTAGAAACCGTCGGAAACGCTAAACGCACATTTTTTGGTCTACATCTGGCAAAGATCTTAATCAACAATCCGCAAAAATTCTTGCAAGTACTAAATCCCCAGCAGACACGCACTATCACTCTATCTAACGCATTTGGACAAGAGGCCAGCGACGTTGAAGGCGCGAACATATTTAACACTGCATTCGCATCTCTTTTCAGTGACGAAACTGACACGCCACAACCTGATACAACTGCATTTCCAATAACTCCAATGCCTTTACCCACGCTTTCTGCACATGGAATCGCCTGTATTATCGAAAATATTAAAATATCATCCTCAGCAGGTATTGATGAAATAACCTTGAAGCTGCTAAAAAATACTCGGCGCGGTTCTGCAGCACTTATCTTTATTGTTTGCGCAATCGCGTCACACAGGTAGCATACCCAGCGACTGGAAAGTGGGGAAGGTTGTTCTAGTGTTCAAATCAGGTAACAAAGAATCACCCCTTAACTATCGTCCCATCTATTTGACTAGTGTACCATGCAAAATTATGGAGCATGTCATTTTTTCGCAAATAATGCATTTTCTTGACTCGAACCATTTTTTCCATCAATCACAGCATGAATTTCGTAAGGGTTTCCCCTGCGAAACACAATTAGCCATGTTCGTTCATGATCTGCATATAAATCTTCATTCTAACCTTCAAACCGGCGCAAACTTTCTGGACTTTGCTAAAGCCTTTGACAAGGTACCTCATAAACGCTTACTACTAAAACTTTCCCTGTTAAATTTACACCCTAATGTTTTACAATGGCTAAAACAATTTTTAGCAGGTCGCTCCCAGTTTGTCTATGTTAATAACCAATCCTCTAATTCATTCAAAGTCACATCAGACGTTGCGCAAGGTTCAGTGCTTGGTCCCCTTCTCTTTCTTATATATATCAATGATTTACCCATGCATGCTTCCTCTAACATCCGTGTGTTTGCCGATGACTGCGTCGTCTACCGCACAATTAATAACCCATCCGATCAGCTAGCACTCCAAAACAACCTAACCTGTATAGAAGACTGGTGCACCGAGTGCCTCATGTAGCTTAACCCCAATAAATCCAAACACGTGTCATCTCACCGCAAACGCAAGCCCCCGTTGTTCCCTTACGCAATCTCTGGCGTCGCAGTAGAATTGACCAATTGCTATAAATAGTTGGGTGTAGCCCTAAGCCAAGATCTAACCTGGAATGCGCATGTCACTAACATTCTATCATCAGCTAACAAAACCCTTGGTTTCCTGAAATGTCAATTGCGCCATGCACCACCAAACGTTAAGCTTCTTGCCTACAAGTCCCTCGTTCGAACAAAACTAGAATATGCATCCCTCATTTGGAGCCCTAACGAAATCTGTTTGTTCACATCACTAGAATCGCTACTGAATCGAGCCACTACATTCATTCATTCATGTTATTGATATGATATCAGCATATCATCTTTAAAAGCGGAGTTGAGCCTTGTCTGTCGTCGTCGTATCGCCAGTATGAGTATTTCATAAGATTTTTGCAGCTCATTGCGTATTCCACCCTACATTAGCCCTGCAGCACGCATTTCACTCCGCCTTGGCCAACTCCTGCAAGTTTCCCGTCCACAGACTCATACCTCAACGTTGGCTGCATCATTCTTTCCTCGCTCAGCCAAAGACTGGAACGCCTTTCCACATGACGTCGCTGCAACCACCTGTTCCTCATTTTTGAATTGTATAACTGCCATATTTAAAGAATAACATCTTTGAACATAAAGTTTGATTCTATCTGTACCCACCCCTTATGTAATACCCCCTAACTGGCGTCTTTAAGGTAACAAAGTGAAGTGAAGTGAAGAACAGCTGCTCCGTTCAAATCAGGCGCCCCATAGGCGAGGCCATGTCAGAAGGGAAAGCTCAACCGCCCCAGTGGGATTTACCCATGAAGTCAAACCAACGCAAGGACGCACAAAAGAAGAGATATCGGGGCTAGTTGGTGCGGTGACATAATGAATAAACAGCGCTAAAGACGAGGCTGAAGAGCAAACTGGACGAGCGCTGACTCGCAACTAACTTTTATTGAAGAAAACACAGAGTATATCGACGCAAAGCAGCATCAGAACTACACAATCATCGAAAACCAAAAACCATGTCATGACAACCCCCCTAACATACCTTTTTCAAGAAATCTAACCTCATTATCTGTTAAAGCAATGGAAGGGTCACTGACACATTCTTCCCCTAATCTCATCATATGTTTGGCCTCTATGATTTCCCGGTTGGTCTTTGTCGAATGGGGATCTAAAATAACTGTCTGTGATAGAAATGGATGGCAGCCATTACACCCCTTACAATGCGTAACCAGATTCGACCCCCTACTAATCTCTAGTGATATTTCGTGTTCCCGTAATCGAACATTGATACATCTGCCAGTTTGACTCCCATACACTTTGTCAGAAGACAACGGGATCCTGTATACCACACCCACATTACAAGCAGCATAAGCAAACTCATGCTTCGCCCGACAAGTGTTTTTCACGAAACTTTTTCGCTGCTTCATTCCTAACCATGCTAGAAATTTTCGACAACTTATTTGGTGCCGAGAAGACCACACCAACACCATACCTTCTAGCCACGTTCTCCAAATTATGTGATAGGTTTTGTGCGTACAGCAGAACAATAGGTTTTTTAGCTTCTCCCTGTCCAACCCCTTCCTGCTCCCGCAAAACTGCGCTCGAGTGCTTTAGTTTTTTCAGCAACTTGTCGCACGTTCTCATTCTGTGACGAAGGTCACAGCCGTAGGATGTGCAGCATACTGTGCTCCGAGATGTGGCGGCAGGTGCGTTTCTACACGGACAATCTGCAACTAAGGATGCCAAGGATGGGCCGGAAAAGAGTTCCACTGGAGCGCGCCGACATTGTTCAATCAAACTTTGGCCAGAGCACTTTTTTCGGAAGCGCAAGAATTTACACGCTGAATGTTAAAATCACTGAGTAGATAACGAACAGCTATAATTTTTACGCTGGTTAAAAGCAAATTTGAAGCATATTCATAACCCCGCTTTGCTGCAGCACCTAGCTGACCTATCGAAATGCGGCTTCTGGAGTGCGGTTGGAGCCCGGGTACTTCGGCTGACTAGACGAGCGCCCAGAGAGTAGTAGGGGGGTGGGGAGGGGGGGGGGGGAGGGACGTGTTTGTGTGCGTGTGTGAGGGGGTGTAGGGGTGTGTGTGGTGGTGTGTGCGTGAGGGCGTGTGCGTGCGCGCGCGTGTGTGCATGTGTGTGCGTCTGAGCGCGGGGGGGTAGGGGGGTGGTGTGTTGGGGGTGGATGGGTTTGTAGGTGTGTGTGCGTGGGGAGGGGGTCTCACTTTGGGACAAAGTTTATGGTGCTCGGCTGTTGGCCCGAGCACGATACATAAATGTATCGTGTGATAATGCTCTTCGCCATCATCAATTATCTCACAAAAAAAATCTCAGGCTTATATGAAGCATAATAGAACACGAAAGACTGGCAAGAAACATGACAAAAAACTGCGATCCCTCAGTGCACAATCAATGCATACAAGATGGCGTTCTTTCCAAGTACGCTAGTCTATTAGAATTGGTTACTCGTGGTTTGGCCACCCTATCATCATCCGAAGCCTTTTTATTGGCTGTCAGATCAAGTCATTAACTTTATGTACTGGGTTTCATTCTTCGAGAGTATGTTTTTGATGCGTTGTGCCCTGCATGTACATGCGGCGCTTTTTTATTTTTGTCTGTGGGCTAGTTTCTTTCGCAGAAATTGAACTGTATGCCGATTTCTTTTCTTTTCTTCTTTTTGTTATCTGTTATAGACCATGCATGTGTACACGTCATATACCCGCTTCTGCCATGGCTACCGAAAGGCGATGGGCAGTATGGAATAAAAAAAAAAACAGGGAGAAAAGCCATCACCTTGTGCAGCCTCTTTGGTCGTGGTTACCACTTGATGGCGCAACGATAAAAACGTGAGAGAGCGGGGGCGTGGTGCTGAGGCAAACTGTACAGGGCGCAACAGAGAACCAGCGGACAGTTAAACAAATGTGACGGTGTCTATAGCTGCTACACTGTCTGCTTTTGTGACGCAGTTGTAGCACGCTATATAGCGTTCATTTCGCACTGAACACGAAAGACTGGCAAGACACATGACAAAAAACTGCAATCACTCAGTGCACAATCAATGTATACAAGATGGCGTTCTTTCCAAGTACGCTAGTCTATTAGAAAAAAGCAGGACTTAACGCCGAAGACACAGCTCTAGGGAGACCCAGTGTAAGTCTTTTGTGCACTGTGTGCCTCTTGTCTTTTGTGCCCGGGTAGCGTTGTAGCTATGTTTCAGCGCCAAAATCAATTCCATCTGTTATCCAATCAGTGGTTTAGTACAACACAGAGTTTCTTCCGTCTATCTGTTCATATACCTGTCGTTTTCACTCTGTTTTATGAAAGAGTACGAGCTGTTCCTACCCAGTTTACGTCTGCAAAACAAGGTGTGGCCTAACATGCGCCCCGCAGTGTTGCCTCTTCATCCTTGCCCTTGGTGTGGCGCAGCAGTCAAAAAGCGACATTTTCTCTCTCGCAACTTTTCTAGACGCGCCACAAGCAGCCAACCCAGGCTGTTGTACCACGATCTGCAGGGCCCACTCTACCTTGAACCACCAAGTAGTACCGGGACGCTGACGACGCAACTCAGGGGAGACCCTACGTGAGTACATCTGTCCTCTTGCACACCGCTCGGTTGGTGCTTTCGCGCGGGTGTCATGGAAAGCCGCACGCTTTCGTACCTGCCCCATTACCAGCCCGCCTTCTAGCTGCAACCAGGCAGCCTTCATCAAATATCGCATTTTCTGCTCAGAATATTCTCTAGAAGTTCACTGCGGTACTTGAAGTGGAAAGTTTCTGAAATATGCATTCTTTCACATAAAGAACTGCTACGTCACCTGTCGCTACGAACCATTTCGAGCGATGAAAAGTCGGCGTACATTTTTAGTGGTTGCTGGTAGAATTCTAGATGGCGAAGTCAACAGAAGCTGCGCCATTATTTCCGCCATTATATGCGCCATTATTTCCATTATATGGCCGTGAATTTTTTGCATTGTTTGTTGGTTCCTAACCTTGGTACGGGGCTTTATATTTTTATGACGCGTAACGCGACCATGTTTATTTCGAATTGGTTTATGCGGTTAACGTCCCAAGACGACTCAGTCTATGGGGCCGCTGTTTTTGAGGGCTTTGGACATTTCTGCCACCTGATGTTCTTTAACGTGCTCTGATATTGCACAATACACCAGCCTGCGGAATTTCATCTCCATCGAAATTCGGCCGCTGCGGCCGGGATCTGTCCTGCGTCTTTCGGGTCAGCAGCCGAGCGCATAACCACTGATGCACCGCGGCGGCTTTTTACTCGAATTATCGCAGTTGCGTGCTACTGCATCAACGTTGTGCGAGGTAGTAGCCCTAGCACATGGACCTTGCCTCGAAAGCTCATTTGCCACCTTTATATTTAGCGCGGCTGAGACCAGCGGTCGGTTGTGTTCTCGACGACCGCAAAATGAGCTGGTTGCTATCGTTCCCGGTAGACTGTTAGGTACTGTAACGATCACATTTGTGTAGAATGGACCTGCGGGCTCTGAAAATTAAGTCACTTTAGCTCCAAACTGCGCCGGCGGCGTCTTGCGGCAGTCATCGGGTTCGAGTTCGCTTGTTCAAATGCCTCACGGGAGTGGATGGTACAGCATTCTCGGCGGACCGAGATACAGGCTTGCGGGATTTGCTGCTCCCGAGGGCTGAGTTTCCAAGATTCTTAACCGAGCAAAACGCTTGACTTCGCCTCACTGCACTGCGACGACTCCGCACACGAAGTTTAGCCTGGAACAGACGAAGGCAAGTCTCAAATGACGCTAACCAGAATACGACGACATGCCCGAGCCATCTTTCGATTCTCGACGCAGCACTGACCCTACTCAGAGGCCAGAGTGCATTTCGAAAGTAACCAAGGAAACTGAACTGGAGTTTCATTTCCGCAAGGTTGCCGACCTGGTAGTCAAGACAGGCGACACTTCCATCAGCGGACTCTCTGAAGCCATCATGATTAAAGTCATGTTCGTTCACGACGGGCCCCGAATCCACACTGCAGGAAGACTCCTCATTCGCATTAACGGGCAACTGCACCACGTTTCGAGAGTTTCCAGGTATTCAAAGACTCAAATCTATATAGGCTCTTGAAAAAGCATGCCAAATGCTTTTGCGCTTGTATTAAAAATAGTGACGCCATCAACGATTGAACTTTAGGCTTCTCCTCAAGGCGTAAGAGAAGTGCGGGCAAGTTCGGTGTCACGGAAAGGAAGATTTCAGATTGCCGCTGCCGTCAACGAAATCCTGCCCTGCTTCGTGTGATTCTGGCAAACAACTCTTGGTGCGCTTTGTCTTTTGTGACGTTAGCTTTTTACTTCAAAGCAAGCGCTTACGCTTTTAAATGTTCGGGCAACTTCGATGACATCACCAAGAGCCCTCCCACTTGGCGCTGTGTGCTGCGGAGAAACTTGAATGCCACCGAGATTTTAATCAGCGTTTGCGTCACCATTTAAAATGCTAGCCCTAACGGATTTAGCATGCATTACCTGCAGGTTTCACGCATTTGACGCCTTAAAGTTCGTCGGTTGCTAAAACTTATGCAGTTGCCCTTAAACGATCTTGTTTTGCTCGAGTGCTGCTGAACGCACGTATTTACTTGGGCTGTGACCTTTGTAGTCCTGCGGCTGTGTTCTCAGGACTTTATCATATTCATAGGTTTCCTGCAGTGAACATAAACAAAGTCATTGACCTCAGATCCCAGCACTTCATCGTTTCGACGGGGGACTAAGAGGTGTGTTCTCAGGCGACCCTGCAAATAATATTGCTCAGGTGTGCTCGATGATGGTTTATGGTTTACTGAGGTTTAGCGTCCCAAAGCGACTACAGCTATGAGGGACGCCATAGAGAAGTACTCCGGAAATTTAGACCACCTGTGGTTCTTTAACGTGCACTGCTAGCGCAAAGTACACGGCCCTATAGAATTTTATCTCCATAGAAGCAGGTATCTTCTCACCCTGTTCAACTGTCGTAATCCCCGTGGCTCCTGAGGTTACAGGGAATTGTAATGAATGCATCGTAGAGTGAAACAAACAGTTCCTCCTGAACCGAGGATTGGCATTGCAAGAGGCGACGTATGTCTCTGAAATTGCTAAGCTGAGGTTCTGGCTCAAAACTTTGCAATGAATCTCCAAAGCTGAGCTAGAGCACAATGATGGCGCTTTTAGGCGATAGTGCCGAGGAGAGCAAGCGATTCACCCTTCTAGAAATTTACTAATCGACTGCAGTAGCTCAAACACTCTATGGCATTCTTATAATTTGAGAGACATCCTAACGGCGCATAGAGGATGCCTTAAATCACCAATAAAGCCCCGCCAGACACCACGGAATCACGAAACGCCTCATCATAACGGACGAATACGCGAGCGACCTGTCCCTCAATGCCCATAGCAAGTGACAGCACGAGAGCGTGATGCTTTCAGATATGAGGTCGAAAAAAATAGTGCGGCACGGCGTCATCAAGCCATTCTTTGTCTCGTGAGGAAGGAAGATGGCACTCTTTGGTACTGCCTTAATGACAGTAGCCTCAACAACATAATGATTTGCACCACTACCCTCTATCCACGACACCCGGATCTGACTGCAGCTCGAAGTACTTCTTGTCGGTGGGTTTCAAGATCACGAGAGAATGAGTTCAAGAGAATGTAATTTGGATTTTGATCCGCAACTGCATTTTTTCTGCGGATCAGTGACAAAGGGTCTGCAGGTGTGTGGTGGCCGAAGTCTGTTGTTTATTTTGACGACGGTATGCTCTTCGCGAGGAGTTTCTAGGGACACCTGAGGAGGCTGAAGCAAGTGATAGACGCAGACATAATTTGCCGATTTATGCTGAAGCCAGGAAGGTTCCGCTTCGTCTACTTAAACTTCTTCCTATTTGTCAGCAACGACAAAGTGGGATCCGGCCAGGGAACGACCATCCCTATTTCACATTTCCCGAATACAACCGCCAAGGAAGGTGTTTGGAGGTATTTTTAGGCTGCAACCCTATCCATACACAACAGTTCGTAAGGGGCCGTTGTCGCACTGCCGTCGCTTTTTGGCGCAGGCGTGAGGCGTAGACGTTCACTTTCAATGGGAAACAATACAAACCGTAGCGCTCAAGGAGCCTCAGCCCCGTTTGCAGGCACCACCAGTCCTCGGCCGCTTTAATGAAGAGATATATCTGCTTCAGAAAGTTTTACGCGCAATATGAAGCCACATTTTTCGCCCACACAGCCAAGCTTTAATATCAGCATAATATGCGTAGTCAAAATATCTGGCCTTTGACACTTACGACTGCTTGACGCTCACAGAACTGGCCTAGTTGGAAAAAATTCCATAGGTGCTTCTAAGTCTTCTTAGGTGCAGTAACGGGAAAGCATTTCTCTTACTGCTGCTAATCAGCTCTGCCACACCTGAAGGTGTGGGACTCGTTGACAGAGCGTGTAGTAAGCACGCCGAAGTACTGATTATTCAAAAATTAAGTAATTGTTCAGTTTCATTGATCACCGATGGATGTGTGAAGTAATTGAATAGTTAAACAAATTAAATGATTAAATAGTTCAATTAGATATAATGCAATTCACAAATGGCAAGGATGATTTAATTGGATGTAACTGAATTCATTAATTCATTGTTTAATTAATTTCGTGCCTGTAGCCGCCGCCGTCACCCAGTGGTTATGGCGCCTGGCTGGTGATGCGAAAAACAAAGGTTCAAACCCGGCCGTGGCGATCGGATTTCGATGGAGGCGAAATTCCAGAGGCCCGTGTTCTGTGCGATGTCAGTGCACCTTTAATAAACCACAAGTGGTCGAAATTTCCGGAGCCATTCACTACAACACCTCTCAAAGCCTTAGTCGCTTTGGGACGTTAAACCCCAATAGACCAAAGCAAGCAATAATTAATTCTCGAAATATAGAATACGTGGATTTCACTTATTTTCCTGAACAATTTTTGTAATGATTGACTAATTAACTATAAAATGACATCAATCATTTAGTTACCTATTTGAGAAATCATCTTGGTTAGTTAATTATTCATGCTATATACAAAACTATTCAATTCAACCATTCTAATATTTACCCCTATAATTGATTACTGACGGATCGCGGGGACGCGCTCTGATGACATGCTCTGCCGAGAGGTGCTGTACGCACCGGTCATGACACAAAAAATCCTTTCGCATTAATACCAACCACCTGCGGCGCTCGCTAGACCTTCTATTAAGAACAAATATTAAAAAAATTGCCACGTATTTTTTAACACACTGAAAACTGATTATTTATGTATTTATTTATTTATTTATTTATTTATTATACCCTCAGGGTTCAAACGTACATTACACAGGGGAGTGGCAGATGCAGAGGCATACACACTGTATATAAAAAAGTTATTTGTAAAAAATATACGGAAATATGCAAAACGAGTTCGAAAACAAAACTAAGCACGCACAACAATAAAAAGAACAAAGGTACAAACAGTAAACCTTGAAATCTGGGATAGTGTTAATAAAGAGATTAATATTACAATGAAAACGAATATAAAACAAGGAATACAGTTTCTAATAAACAGTTGATGTGAATATTGCTGAAATTTCGCGCTACTAACTTTTAAGCCGATCGCACTACTCTAACTGTATTGAAACTGCTTTTTTCTTCTTCCCTTAGTTTTTGCGCACATATGTGCCCATTTTTTTCTGCATTTTCGTTTGCTACCTCAGACTGTAGGGCCGACTGACTTGTTTTGATCTCTGTGTGTTTTGTATCAGAGTACTTATATTTCTGCACTGCTGTCTGCTGCCACGCACTGTAGAGGTGGGCGCTCTCGACCAGCTGCTCTTGCAGCCTTTATATTCGGCCCTGCCAAAGCTACGCAGGGAAAACATTTCGATTCACTGGCTTGAGATGTTGACTTGGTGCGTTTACTAAAAATCTTCGCCCCCTCTGTGTTATCTGAGCACCAATCTTTGCGAAAATTATTCTTCGACGCAAACAAAAATGTAGCATGCTTGAAATGCGTTAACTCGCTCCAACAAGCCCCGTCGATCCACGTACGATGATAGATACACTACGCGCATTATACTGAAAGCTTCGTTCAATTCACTCCTTATTGGTTGAGATGTCGTTGATGTAGCGTGTTTCCTTAAAATGTCCGCATCCTGTGTGCTATTTTAGCATCAATATTATCGAGAATTATTCCTCTTTCCAAAAAGCAACTGACATGCTTGAACCAATGAAATAAAATAATTCTGAGTGAGTAAGTCGAGAAAAAAAACTAAATTTCTCTAACGGCACACATTCTATTAACTCTTTTCGCAGAAGCGGTGTGCTTTCCTAACTGCCACGTCGGCGTTTGAGTTCGGGGATCATCGCAGGACAACGACCATCCCGGGAAGGCGGTGAACACTGCCAGAGCAGACCCCTAGCGCCATATTCGCTCATGGAACAGAATTCGTTCGGCAGCAGACACGTGAAAACAGATGTGTTCAGTTTCCCCTCCTTCACCTAAGGTTCAGTGAACCTTGCCGATGTTACGAGACACATGCACCTTGAGACAAGAGGAGAGCCATTTAAAAGCTACGACGACCCAGCGGTGTTAGCGAACTGCGATGGTAATGGAGATGTGCGGTGCCACTCTGGAGGACGAGCACATCACATTCCGATGTGCCCTTTTGCAACTCAAGAATCTGCAACACTAACTCGGCACAAGCATACGCACACTGGCGAGAGCAACTTCAATAGCGACACGTGTCCTTCTACACCTGCTGACACGAGAAATGTAAAACTCTAGTTCGAGCGAGTTGGTTCATGTTGAAAGGGAAACGTTTTTTCTTTCAACGAGAAATGGCACTCCACATGTTATAGTACGCAGAGTGGCGAGAGCAACTTCAATAGTGACACGTGTCCTTGTACACCTGCTGACATGAGAAATGTAAAACTCTGGTTCGAGCGAGTTGGTTCATGTTGAAAGGGAAAAGTTTTTTCTTTCAATGAGAAGTGGCACTCCACATTATAGTACGCAGAGTGGCGAGAGCAGATTCAATAGCGACACGTGTCCTTCTACAGCTGCACACACGAGAAATATCACTCCACATAATAGTACGCAGAGTGGCGAGAGCAGCTTCAATCGCAGCCCGTGCCCTTCTACAGCTGCAGACCTGAGAAATGTCACTCAACAATATAGTACGCACAGTGACGAGAGCTGCTTCAGTCGCGATAAGTGTCCTACAGGTGCACCCCCGAGAAACTTCACTCCACAATATAGTACGCACAGTGACGAGAGGAGCTTCAGTTGCGACACCTGCCCTTCTACAGCTGCAGACCCGAGCAACTTCACTCCACAATATAGTACGCACGGTGGCGAGAGGAGCTTCAGTTGCGACACGTGTCCTTCTACAGGTGCAGACCCAAGAAATGTCACTCCACAATATAGTAGGCACAGTGACGAGAGCAGCTTCAGTTGCGATACGTGTCCTTCTACAGCTGCAGACCCGAGAAACTTCACTCCACAATATAGTACACACGGTGGCGAGAGGAGCTTCAGTTACGACACGTCTCCATCTACAGCTGTAGACCCGAGAAACTTCACTCCACAATATAGTAGGCACGGTGGCGAGAGGAGCTTCAGTTGCGACACGTGTCCTTCTACAGCTGCACAGGCAAGAAATTTCACTCCACAATATAGTACGCACAGTGGCGAGAGCTGCTTCAGTCGCGATACGTGTCCTTCTACAGCTGCAGACCCGAGAAACTTCACTCCACAATATAGTACGCCCAGTGACGAGAGGAGCTTCAGTTGCGACACGTGTCCTTCTATAGCTGCAGAGGCGAGAAATTTCACTCCACAATATAGTACGCACAGTGACGAGAGCTGTTTCAATCGCGATACGAGTCCTTCTACAGCTGCAGACCTGAGAAACTTCACTCCACAATATAGTACGCACGGTGACGAGGAGCTTCAGTGGCGACACGTGTCCTTCTACAGCTGCAGAGGCGAGAAATTTCACTCCACAATATAGTACGCACCGTGACGAGAGCTGTTTCAATCGCGATACCTGTCCTTCTACAGCTGCAGACCCGAAAAAGTTCACTCCACATTATAGTACGCACAGTGCCGAGAGCAGCTTCAATAGCAACACGTATCCTTCTAATGCTGCAGACCCGAGAAATGTCACTCCACAATATAGTACGCACATTGAAGAGAGCAGCTCCAGTCGCGATATGTGTCCTTCTACAGCTGCAGACTGGAGAAATGTCGCTCCACATTTTAGTACGCAAACTGGCAAAAGGCTGTTCTATACCAACACGTGTACTTTTTCACCTGCAGAGCCTGGAAGTGTCACTCCGCCCGATACTATGCACACTAGCGAAAGCCAGTTCAATCGGAATACGTGTACTTTTGCTGCTTCATAGTTAGGATGCGTCAATCCACGCGATACTAAGCACACTGGTGAGAAACCGTTGAAGTGCAACATGTGCCCTTTTGAAACTGCTGACTCTTCGATCTTAACTCGTCACAGGCGTACGCATAGTGGCGAAAAACCGTTCAAGTGCGACTTGTGCGCTTTTACAGCTGCGCGCTCTAACGCTCTCGCCATGCACAAGCGAAAGCATACTGGCGAGAAACCCTTCGATTGCGACATGTGCTCTTTTGCAGCTGCCTGGTCTAGCGGCCTCTCTCGACATAAGCGCACGCACACTGGCGAAAAGCCATACAAGTGCAATCTGTGCCCATTCACATGTGCAGAGACTTCAAAATTAAATCGGCACAAGCAAATTGACACTGGGGAAACACCCTTCAAGGGTGGTATATGCGCTTATGTCGCGTCAGTGCGAGGGGTTTTAAAACGTCATATGCTGACGCACATTATCGCAGAGGGCTATCGCTTTACCCGATGCTAATTAACGTTTTATATAAGGAGAGCCTCAGAGAGCACCTGTCCGGACACAGGCAGTGAAATCTTGAGATAGACATGCCGACATCATGAATATGCACCTACAACTGGTACAATCTCATGCGCCTTACCACATAATTAAGCGTTGATATATTTTGCCGAGCTAGTAGCGTGTTCCACCAGGCATCGGATCGAGGAGCACCGCCGCAGTGCCGAAGGAGGAAGGAACGTGGGCCGGAGACAGGGAGTAGGGGAAGTAAAGGAAAAACTGTATTCACATATTTACATGATTATTTACAAAAAGAGACAAACATGGTAAAAGCTGAGAAGTCTCAGGAAACGTGGAGGGAATCGCTCAGGGAGTCGCTCCGGGAATTGGTCTCTCGATGAACGTGTCGAGCGCTTTTAAATAGACCCTCCCGACATCTTCCCGCCTTTTCCGACCAATCGTAGGGACTTCGTCCGGTTGCTCCAAGGTCGTTCACCGCTTCGTCGTCTTCCTCGCCTGAAGCCCCTGGATACTCGGAAGTGGCCCGTCAGGCCAGGTGGATTCCATATTTTGTTTCGAGGAAACGCCAAGGGCGAACACCTGCAGCATCGTCACCTCGCTTCATCCGCTGAGGCACTTGAATACTCGGAAGTGTCCAGAAGAGCGTGTTGTCGGGCTAGTCGTTTTCGGCCAGGTGGATTCCATATCTTGTTCCAAGGAAATGCCCCAAAGGCGAACACCTGCTGTGGCGTCACCCCACTGTTGACAAAAGAGCGAGGTGCGGTTGAATGGCAGACGCTCGTCTCCGCAGGTGGCAGCAGGCGCTGAGTCATGTCACCCTGGCAGATGCACACACAAAGTCGCAGCGTCAATAGTGCTGCGTTGGGGGCCGCTTAAGGGGAACTCCGGAAAACACGTCGTGGCAGTTAGGCAGAAGTGGTGGTACGAGGAATCCAGGAGTCGAATGCGTCCGTCGTGTTCGGTTCCACCTGTCAGGAGGTGGCATGGGAGCGCGTGCATGAAGAAAGACCACCTTCGCAGAACCACACACTGCCTCTGGGAATGGCCTATGTGGATACAGGTGTGACGGGAACACACAAAGAGAGTTAGGGGGGAAGGGGGGGTAGAAACACAACACCGTCCACGATTAGCCGTCACGCGAGACGCAATTTTCTTAAAATCTGACGGACATCCAGTATTAATCACTTTGTTACTAATGCAGGCAGATAACCAGGATTTCGCAGGTTTTATTCTTTATTCACCTTTGCGCGCTGCGGCACTGTCTTGCTGATCAGTGACATTTTAGAAGTGGACACAGCATCCCTGCTTCGATATTTGTCTGAAAATCAAAGATTGTATGCTGGAGGATTTGTGTCGCAAAAATAGCGAGCGCACTTAAGCCTACTTTTGTGCTTTGAATGCGAAAGCATCAGTTTTGTATTTTAATCTCTAATTTCATTTATGCTGTGATGATTTTTTTCGTCCTGTGTAATGATACGCCCACACATTTGCATTTGTTCGCCAAGCAGCAACGTGGTTTTATGGCTTGTGGTTGTATGCTCGCTCGAAATCTGATAGTCCTCGGCTCAATCCCTTGCATCTTCGGAAGGAATGTTATTTTTCTGTGTATACCATGGTGACGTCATCTGTCAGTTTTGCGACCACTGCAGCTGGTGAACGCTCACCCGGCGTTTCGTTTCCGATGAGCCACATATTGCTTTCGCAATGATAAACTGTAGACCACAGCCGTCTTGGCCACTCAGGGCATGCTCCATTTTATAATAGAGCGTCACTTGGTGTAAAACATTCATGATAACTTCATTGAAAATCAATTTCGCTACGCAGAGCTGATTTCCAAATGCCTGCTTACAGTGACAATGAAAAAGTCGCCCTGCGGATATTCTGCATGTTGGAATACAATTACCATGGCAGTTCGCGAGGAGGCTCTTGTGTTGACTGCGTCTGGTGGCGTCTGCCGTTGTATCTAATCAAGGCGGAAAGCTGGGAAAGCTGGGAAGTTGTATCTAAGCTGCTCATTTGCACTTCGACATTAAAAATGAAAATTCACTCCACGTCTCAAGAGTGTGTTACAAGAATATTGTCAGACTACTCAAACTCGGTTCCATATGAAGCAGAATTCTGAGACTCGCTTCATTACACCATCTGATGCGGGGGGCCAGTAGAAAGCCTACAAGTGATTCCCCGTTGAAACTATATGAATAAAACCACAAAAATTGACCGGCGACTACGATAGTCGGTAATGCGAAATTTCAACGCAGCGCTCCGCACGCCACCTGCCACAGCTGGAGGGTGGCGTCTTGCGCTGCTAGCCACCCTCCGGGATCTTCCCGTGACAGCCACCTTCCGGTTGTCCGTTCCTCCGCTCTCACCGTGGCAGGGGGCGTTTTGCTCTTCTACTGCCATGGTTGTCAGGTGGTGTGGTATTGCAACGCCGCCACAGACGACTACGATGAGGAATCCATGAACAGGAGCTAATTAGTTGGTTTCGAGGAAAGGAAACGACGCAGTAACTGTCTCGCATATTTCGATGGACACCTGAACCGCGCCGTAAGCGGAGGGTTAGGGGGGAGTTAAAGAAAAAAGGAAGCAAGTGGTACCGAAGTGGAGGGCTCCGGAATAATTTCGACCCCATGGGGATCTTTAACGTGCACTGACATCGCACAGCACACAGGACTCGCCTGCATCGAAATGCGGCCGGCGCGGTGCGGTCTTCAGGGGGAGTGGGGGGGTGAACCCTATTCGTCGAAAGTACATATAAACAGCGCTAAACGACAGGACTAGAAGAGGAGTAGACAAACACGGCGCTGAACTTACAACTGAATTTATTGGAAGGAAAAAATTTTCAATATATACATACAAAAACGCGCACACGTGCGCACAGTCAATACATCAAAGTGGAGATACAATCAACAAGCCACGTTGGTCACACGTGTAGTACCTGCCTACAAGCTACCCTTTGAGCAGCAATGTCATTTCTTTCTTTGACAAAGCTAAAGAAGTATTGCTAACGCAACCTTTTGATTTTCTAGTGATATGAAATGCTTCGGCGACTTCTCTTGTAATCTTGTCAGTATGAAAAAATAACAATTCTGTATCGTCAAAGAACGGCACGCATTTGCATACACTGCAATGACTTGACAAGTTAGTATCTTTTTTTTGCAACGAATTAGCATGCTCCATAAGCCTAACATTAATGCATCGGCCCGTCTGGCCTATGTAAGTGCGACCACATGATAATGGAATCTGGTAAACTACCCCCATCTTGCAATTAACGAACTTGTTCACATGGTTAACTTTGCAGACAGACTTACGTTTGGCACCTTCCTGCTTTCTCTGAACTGCTGCTCCTAACCTACCCAGTTTATTAGGAGCAGAAAAAACCACCCTCACGCCATACTTGGCCCCTACCCTTTTAAAACGATGTGACAACGCGTGCACATAAGGCATGACAACTGTTTTCTTCCCCTCAGCATTTTCTTTAGGCTGACCCGAACATTTCAGTGTTCTAAGAACCTTATCTGCACCAGCCACTAGTACGGAATCAGGGTACCCAGCCTCCCTACATCTCTGGGCTTGGACTGCAAGACTAGCAGACATTTGATGCATACAAGATTTTTTGACGGCCATACCAATACATCCTGTCACAATACCGAATTTCACAAGCTTGGAATGGAAAGACGCGTAATTAACAAGAGGCTTTTCACTCCTGGGAGCATATCGCCAGCATACATGGTTCGGCAAGAAGGACAAGCCAAGATCTAGGAACTGCAAGGCGTTCCTTTGAGGGATCTCATGCGTAAACCGCAGTCCGGACCCATGCTGTGAAAAAACATCAAGTACCTCAGACACACACTCAGTACCCAAAGACCTAACTAGAACCAGGAAGTCATCCACATACCGAAAAATTCTAATGCACTTTCCATTTAAGTCACTTTCTACTGCTCTGTCAACATAACTGAGAAAAATGCTGCTAAGAATTGGCGCAATTTTGGCTCCAATACACACCCCGACTTTTGCTTAAAAACTTTACCTTCCCACGTTACATAGGTATTCTCTATTCGTCGAAGCTTATTCGTTATCCATGCCTGATATAACTAGGTTTAATAGGTTTGCAAAGTGCTACGAAGCACTCATACATCCCTCCGCCAGCACCAAGATGACGTCTATTTGCGCTGCATTTTGATGAAAAATAACTTGGTGCAGCCGTTTCTCATTGCGCTGATGGGTTTGTCATAGCTTAAAAATATCTTTCCCTCCGAAGTTTCAGTGGTACCAGGATCCCTTCCGCCATCAAAAATGGCTCAGTGAATTGGGCGCTCGGGTGGTGGGTCCGAGGATGCTGCTCTAATCTGGGCTTTGGAGGAAGAGTTTACTTGGGGTCGAAGCTGAAAAGAATCCGTGCGCTGTGCGATGTCAGTGTGCGTTAAAAATATCCATGTGATCCAAAATATTCGGAAGCCCTCCACTACGGCAGTGGTTTATCTCTGCTTTTTCCACCGACTGCATTGTCTGTTATAGTGAAATACATGAAAATTGTTTTTAGTTCATTTTTTATTGCGCACTTTACGATACTTTATAAGGTTGAATGACACATCGCGGGCTAGTTGGTTCATAACAAGGCAGAACAGCGAGCTACTAAGGGAGATGAAAGCAGGCGAGACACACGCAGCGCTGACCTACAACTGAAGGTTTATTTTTTCAGACACTTCGGTAAAAATATACAGCAGCATGAAGAAAATAAGAAGAGCAACCGAGTCTGATAAACAGTAATCGCCACCAGAAATAACACAGGATAACTCGATTCATCACAGCTAACATTAAGAATCGCAATTCTTTATCTGCAAGGGCTATGCAGGGTGTGCTGACACAACCCTCTTTAAGATGCGTGATTTTTACGGCTTCAGTAATTTCTAAGGTGGTTTTGTCATCGCACCTACGCAGCACAGTCGTGTTGCCGAGCTCAGGAGCGCATTTAGAATCTTGGCAGTGAATGCCGAGATCGGCTGAGACTGGTTGCTTTACATTGTATTTGTGCTCGGACAATCTCTTATTAAGGCATCTGCCGGTTTGGCTTACGTATGCATGGCCGCGAGACAAGGAGATAGAGTTCAGAACGCCCTGAGCACAGAAATGAACCGGTCGCGATGATTTATGTGCCTGGTTAGGGCTTACGACCCATTTGATCAACGCGCTTGCAGAGGCTTAGAAAGCGATCCGCTGCTGAAAATAAGACATTTCTTCCTACTCTTTTTCCTATCTTTCTTAAGTTGTGCGAAATCCCGTGTGTTTAGGGAAGGACTGCGACCTTATCCTTATCTCTTATTCTTTTTTCTTCTTTGGCTCTCAACAAGGCCTCAGCCACTGAGGATAAGATGGTCAGCGTGTAAGCAGCCTGCAGTGATCGGTGCGTATGGGCTAAAAAGCTATCTTACAGTTTTTGGTTGCAGAATTTCCGTTGCGAAGGCAGTTGTGTCATTTTTACAAAAAAAGAGAAGCTGCTAACAGTTGACAACCCATTTTTTGTGAAAAATGTAGGACCTGTGGTGGATTTTCTAAAAGATGACTGCGAAATGACATTGACAAGATTTTCTATCGACATAAAGGACTTATATTATGCTATCAATAATGACGACTTGGTCAACTGCATCAAGAACTGTATAGACCAGCATAGAGCTGTAAAATTTCAGAATTCGAGTTGCATCTCTACTGCTGCCTTCCTTGAGCTACTGTGTAGTACTTAAGATAGACATCCGCAGAATGGAACGGTTCGCTTTACATTCAAAACAATGGGATTTGTATCGGTTCATAAATTGCACCTATCCTCAGTGATCTTTACTTAGTCATGCAAGACAGAGCACTACACAGTTTCCTTCAGGGCTGCAATGTGAAAAAATCTTCATATTTGTGGATGATTACTTTGTGATATAACAATGCTAGCAGGACGCCCTCCCTTCTGAAGCTACCAAAGTTAGTAATTTTTGAAGCACTCTGAGCACATTGATTGTCGCCCAAGAAGTACCAACAAACGGCTTCACGCGGTTTTTAGAATTAGGAATATATTTTAAGCCCAATCACGTGTGCTGGGCCTTTGTGCCTCGGGCCAACAAACCTCTTCTCTCTTTTGATTCAGCGGACTCGAAGATAGTTAAGCGCAGCATCATCAATTCATACTTTAACAATGCATTAAAAAAATCCTTTAACCACAAACTGGAAGATAGCTGTTT
Organism: Amblyomma mixtum; assembly: GCF_055824585.1. Taxonomy (NCBI): domain Eukaryota; kingdom Metazoa; phylum Arthropoda; class Arachnida; order Ixodida; family Ixodidae; genus Amblyomma; species Amblyomma mixtum. The sequence goes on along the minus strand of NW_028317734.1, from coordinate 20,590 downwards.
AGCCCAGAAGCGCCGATTTTCTGCAGGCTGGTTACCCGCTGACCCTGTTATCCTCAGTGGCTGAGGCCTTTTTGAGAGCCAAAGAAGAAAAAAGAATATAAGATAAGGATAAAATCGCAGTCGTTCTACGCACACGAGATTTCGCACAACTTAAGAAAGATAGGAAAAACAGTAAAAATAAATTTTATTTTCAGCTGCGGATCGCTTGTCAAGCCTCTGCAAGCGCGTTAATGAAATGCCTCGTGAGCACTCAGGATGCACCATAAATCATCGCGACGGGTTCGTTTCCTGTGCTCAGGGCGTCCTGTATTCTATCCACTTGTCTTGCGGCCATGCATACGTAGGCCAAACCGGCTGGTGTCTAAATAAGAGATTGTCCGAGCACAAATACAATGTGACGCAACGAATCTCAGGCCATTTTGGGCATTCACTGCCGAGATTGTAAATGCTCCCCTGAGCTGGACAGCACGAGCGTGCGGCGCAGGTGCGATGAAAAAACCCCGCGAGAAATCGCTAAAGCCGTAAAAATCGCGCATCTTAAAGAGAGTTGTGTCACCGCCCCCTCCTTAGCCCTTATCGATAAATAATTGCGGTTCTTATCGTTAGCTGTACGATCTGAGTTCCGCTTTGTGATTTCTGGTGGCGATGACTGTTTATCAGACTCGGTTGCTCTTCTTATTTTCTTGATGCTGCTGTATATTTTTGCTGAAGTGCTTGAAAAAATAAACCTTCAGTTGTAAGACAGCGCTGTGTGTGTCTCGCCTCCTTTCTTGTCCCTGTGTTGCTTGTGCTGTTGTGCCTTGTGCCTTACCTTAAAACCACTGGAACGAGAAAATTTCGTGAAATATCTGCCTGTTAGAAATCTGAATTATACACGAAAAGCTAACTCTCAGAACAAATTGTCGTGAGAGGAGGGACGTCCGTTGGAGACTAGGCACGTTTTTAAAATCGATTTTGTAGTATCCGAACACGCGGTTTTAAGGCGAAAACATTACTAATTCCAATACAGGAAAAGCTCGCGGTGGCGCAACGGTTATCGTGCTCGACTTGTGGCCCGAAACACGCGGGTTCGATCCCGGCCGCGGCGGTCGCATTTTGATGGAAGCTATACACAGGAGGCCCGTGTACTGTGCGATGTCAGTGCAAGTTAAACAACCCCAGGAGGTCGAAATTTCCGGAGCCCTCCACTAACGCGTCGCTTATCTCCCGAGTCGCTTTACGATTGTTAAAGCCGGTATCCCATAAAAATTCCTAACAGCAGCAGTCGATCTGAGTTGGCGTATGTCGGCATATCAAGGGCCGCCTTGTACGCTGTTCTAATGATGATATTAAGTGCATTGTCGTCCCTGCGATTCACATGATAGTAGGGGCAACCATACATGATTGTAGTTATCATCAAGCTTTGTTGATCCTGCCCAGGTCGGCTTCTCTCATGCCCCTGCGACGGGTGGCAATGCACGTCACCAGCGCGCCTTGCTGGTGCGTCGTGACGCGTAGCCGCGTATCGCTTCCCTGTGGTATTATTCTGAAATGACCATGGAAGACAGTTGGGCTAGTTGGTGTGAATTCGTTAATTCGTGAATTCGTTAAAGTAGCGTGCTGTCCCGTCGGTTTCTTGTGTCGCTGTCCTTGTGTTTCCACGCTAGTTGCAATGTCGCAGTCATTAACAATAGCGTGCTGTCCCGTCGGTTTCTTGTGTCGCTGTCCTTGTGTTTCCACGCTAGTTGCAATGTCGCAGTCATTAACGAATTCACGCAAACTAGCCCAACTGTCTTCCATGACTAGCGTGCTGTCCCGTCGGTTTCTTGTGTCGCTGTCCTTGTGTTTCCACGCTAGTTGCAATGTTACAGTCATTAACGTATTCTGAAATGATATGCCAAGAACCCTGATCGTGGCTACCGGGGTTATCGGTAGGTTGTAAATGTGCAACTTGATGGATGGTCGGGTTCTGCCTGTGTGGCTTGTTTGTTCCTTATAACTAAGAGCTCCGTTTCAACCGGTAAAATTGCAACACTATTCCCGTGCACAAAAGATTGTACTGGGTCGATAGCTCATTGTAATGGTTCTGCAATCTCTCCGTCGGATCCAGGGTAAGTTCATATGGTGATGTCGTCGGCAGATGTAAGAAATATGGAGAAAGAAGATGCATGGAGGGGAAGCAAAACAGAGGGGTCGATGGAGCGAGGGCCCCCAACTTCCATCCGTGCACAATAAATCCGGAATACACCCCCATCGGACTGCCGTCTTAATTAAGATGCGTTAAGCGGCCCCATAGTATTTTTTGTTTGTCTTCTCTCTCTTTCTCTTGCATTGTTTATTCAGAGGATATCAGCTGTCTGTAGAATATTTTCCTGTGCACTATGTGGTGTAGACGTAATGCAAGACCCGCACGCGAAAATGTACATTATATGTATTTCACGGGTGGGGGGAGGGGGTGGGGGAGGAGGCGAAGCACATTTATTTATTTACTTCGCCTACAGAAGACAGGTATCGCCATCTGACCATCTCAGCTAATCCGGTCTGCCCACCCCGGAATATCATCGACAAATGCATCGCTTTATTATGTCGTTCCCAATCATTAATTATCATACAAAAATAGAATTCCAGGCTTATATGCAGTATTACAGAACGCGACAGACTGTGCACAAACATGTCATAAGCAACACTAACGCCTCAGTGCACAACCAATTCAAACAAGCTGTCATTTATTCCATAAACGATAGCCGGCTGCAATAACTTACCTTGCAACGCGGTCACCCTGCCATCACCCGAAGTATTCTTATCTACAGTCAGATCAAGTCAGTAAGTTTTTTTACTTCGTTTGGTTCTTCGAGTGTAGGTTTGCAGTGCTTTCGACGTTTACATAGAAATACGAGGTCTTTTTGTGTACTTTACGAGCTCATTTTTTGCGCAGAAGCTTGACAGTGTGCTCATGTGCTCTCTTTTTTTATTTGTTGTTGTCTTTGATGGACCAAGCATTTTTACACATCTCGCACCCAGTCCTCCCTCAGCCACCAATAGGAAACCAACACTATTCAATAAAAAAAGGATAAAAATGCACCACGCAGTCGTGTTCCTCGTGGTTGGCCCGTGGTGGCGCCACATAAAAAAGCATGAGAGAGCGGGGGCGTGGTGTTCAGACAAGCCGTGCGGGGCGTAACAGAGAAACAGCAATGTTTCTAACACTTGCGAGGGTGTCCAGCACCGTCACTGGCTGCTTAGTCACCCAGTTTTAGCCCGCTGTGTAGTGTCCGTGTTCCAATGCACGTTCAAGCAACGATTAGCCGTCACGCGCGACGTATTGTTCTTGGAATCGGAAGGACGTCCATTATTAGCTTCTAGGCTGCTGATACAGGGAGGTAAATCCAAGGTTTCCCAGGTTTTATTGTTTGTTAAATGTAGCGGAGTAGCGAATTGGTTGCTTATTGGGAAAGAAAATGACGTAATCCCTGTGTGGCATATCTCGGCGGACACCCGAACCCCGGCGTAAGGGGAGGGTAAAGGACGGAGTGATAGAAGAAAGGAACAAAGAGGTGTCGTAATGGAGGTCTCCGGAATGAGGTCGACCCCCTGGAGATCTTTAACGTGCACTGGCATTGCACAGCATACGGCCGTCGCCTCCATCGAAATGCGGCCGCCGCAGCGAGGTTGGAACGCGGGTACTCCGGCTGACTAGACGGGCGCTTTAGAGGAGGGGGAGGCAGGGGGGGGGGGGGGGGGGGTTGGGAGGAGGGAAGAGCCGCGGTTTAAAAAAGCATGTTGAGCATAATTCGCTATGCCTGCCTTTCATTACTTGGGTAGTAGGTTTGGTTAAGCGCTACACAGCAGTCGTGCATCATTTCGGCAGCACCAAAATGGACCCCATCTGTGCAGTATTTTGCTGGAAAATTATTTGGGACAGCCGTTGGTCATGGCGCTGCCGGATTTCTCATATCGTCAAAATATCATAGCCCAACTAGTGAGCACAATGGTACGGGTTTAATCGCGGCCTAAGCGGCTGCGTTTACTTGGAGGCGAGCGAAAAATGGCCTTTCGGCTGTATGTTTCTAGTGTACATTAATGATACCTGTGCTGATATGCGTCTGCGTTCGAGTCACGTGAGAACCGTGACGTCATTGCCTGTATATATTTGGCTGCAATAAATGGACGGGCGTCTTTCGCTCTGGGCTTGGACACGGACCTCGTTGCTTCCCGATGCGTCTCCGCTCGGTTGGAACGCTCACCCTAATAGCGGCTGGACGCCGCTACGACATGGTGTCAGAAGTATAAAGCTGGGACCTGGGAGAGAACCAAAGCGTCGCGAAATGGACGGACTTACTTCGGACGGACTTCAGTTTACTTCGACACCTTCGCTGCTAACTTTCCACTACATTCTCTCGAGTCGAACTGGTTACTTTTCAAAACAGAGATGCATCGGCTTATAAGTCTTTACATTCCAACCATTACTATAACACAAAGAATAACATCACCATGGTTTAATGTATCACTCAAACGACTCAATAATAAGAAAAAAACGCCTGTTCCGGTCAGCCAAGCTGTCTAACTCTTCTTCCCCATGGCAGAAGTATCATGCTGTCGCAAAAGAATACGACAAGTTAACCGCTCAGACTAAACGCGTTTTTTTCTACTACTTTACCATCTGTGCTGCAGACTAACCCAAAACGATTTTGGAAAACCATTAGCCCTAATCAATGTAATGAGATTTCCCTTAACAGTAGATCTGGATCTCCTATTCCTGACACTGAGGTTGCAGATGTTCTTAACACAGCATTCAGTTCGGTCTTTACTAATGAACCCCTTGACAATCTTCCAGATCCACCATATTTTACGCACCCGCTCATGCAAAATATCACATTTCATCCCGTCGGCTTAGTCAAGGTAATTGAGTCACTGAGCCAAAATCTTCACAGCACCGGGCCTTCAAAGCCACTACCGCTGGACTTCTACAATACATCGGAGTGGCCGGCATGGACTCAGCATTTCGATGACTATCGCGTTGCATCGGGCCTCAACGAACGCTCAGAGGAAGCACAGGTACGAACGCTTCTCTACTCTATGGGACGGCAGGCTTGGGATATTTTTGCCCCTTTCGGTCTCTCGGACGAGGACTCGAAGAAGTTCGACGTCGTCAAGAAGTTTGACATATATTTCATAAAAGAGGTCAACGTCGTGTACGAGAGCGCTTGTTTTCACAAGCGACATCATATGCCCGGTAAGTCAGTAGACCAGTTGATGAAGGCGTTGCATGTCTTAGCAGACCGGTGCGAGTTTTGCGAATTTCAGCAACGACTTATCAGAGACAGGTTTGTCGTCGGACTGACAGACGAAAAACTCCCATAGTCGCTACAGATGGACTCTAAGCTGTCTCTCGCGTCCGCCGTTGCAAAAGCACGCCTTAAAGAGACGGCTCAGCAGCAGCAGGAACTCCTTCGCAACTCCACGGCAGACCAAGCCTCGAGGGCATCTCTTCCCGGTGAAAGTGTGACAGTTGGCTCCGCAGCCACAGTCGACGCCGTGGGACGTAACAAAAAGCCTCAAAGCGGGAACGCCAGCTCTTCAGTGCGTCATGACGGACGCTGCATCTACTGCGGTAACTCCCTGCATCCACGAACATTATGCCCAGCGAGGACAGTTAAGTGCAATTACTGCGGCGTGAAGGGACACTTTGCTAAAGCGTGCATCAAAAAGACTTCCACGGGCAATCAACGCAAGGTACTATTTCCTTCTGTGCAAGCGGACACGGGACAAATTTTTGTGGGAGAGACTGGAACGCCGGGTGTAAAAGCGCGATACATTCAAGTATGTGTTAACTCTGTTCCAGTGTTTCAAAAGTTGATACTGGGGCCGATTACCGTGCTTCCGCCATCTTTTCCTGGTCTCCCTGTTAAATTAACGAGAGCAAACGAGGTTTTATCAGGCGCGAGTGGTTCACACCTCAATGTTTTGGGCAAATTCGAGGCAGAAATCGCTTGGAAGGGGAAACGTTCTCGCGAAACATGTTATGTCGTCAGCCCGCTACGACATGTTCTTCTCGGTTTGCCCGCTCTGGAGGCACTAGGTGCCGTGACGTTCGTCGATTCAGTCGCGCAGAAGGGTTCTACCGGTAGCGTTCTAGGCCCCGAAGTTTGCAGTAACCTGGGCGCAATGCTAGGAGATTATCAGATACGGCTTCGCCCAGACGCGGTTCCGTATGCTTTAACTGCTCCACGCAGAATTACAATTACGCTCAGGGAACGCCACCGTGACGTCAGTGCCTGTATATATTTGGCTGCAATAAACGTACGGGCGTCTTTCGCTCTGGGCTTGGACACGGACCTCGTTGCTTCCCGATGCGTCTCCGCTCGGTTGGAACGCTCACCCCGATAGCGGCCGGACGCCGCTATCACAATACCAACATTATTCAAAATATTCTGAAGCCCTCCACTAAGGCACCTGTTAATTTCTCTGTTGTCTCACCGACTGAATTTTCTGTGCAAGTCGAATACGGAAAAAGTGTTTTTACTTCATTTCTTTGACGCCCTTTGCGGTACTTTATAGGCACTAGAACGAGAACATGTTGTTGTTGTTGTTGCGACTGAAAGAAGGATGAAAGGAAATTACACGGGCCTGCCTACTGGCTCTTTCCGAGCCACCACCGCTGCCACGTGCAGATAGAGGAGATTTAAAATATCAGAGGAAAGAGAAAAAGAAAAGACGCGCGTCGCAGCCCGAGAACATTACGGGAGAGACCTGCCTGACCTGCTCAAATTATAAAGAAAAGGGTAACATTCCGACCAAACGCTCATGAGACGACTGCCGCCCGGTGCCGAATCGACACCTTCTATGGGGTTGATTGGGTAAGAGCGGAAGATGCACTTCTAATGTGAGAGCATTACTGTTATAACGTCAGGACCAAGACATGCCAGGGAAATGGGATCGCTTTATTCCAAGCAGGTGTACATATATACTGATAGGTGACGTCACACGGTTCACACTCAGCGATGGTCGCGCCAGATACACATGTGGGCGTGTCAGCCGACTTGCTGCGTTATCACACTCTTTCCCGCTTAATTTAGTTACAAGCCATCACTCAAAAGTTCTGGGGTCGATACCAGTCTGGTTGTCTTCGCACGCGAGCACTTCTACGCAGCGCTGGCTCCTCCCCTGGTGGTGCAGATAGTGTTGGTGCGTTGGCCAAGGGAGCCTCGGACTGCTCCTGCGGAGCAGGCTCCACCGTGGCCGGCTGGGTTGATCCGTCCGGCGCGTCAGCTGCGCCACTGGCGGGCTCCGATGGCGACAGTGACAAGTCAGTGTCAGGCAGGGATGAGGACACTTCCACCGGTCGGGTTGTCTTAGCACCCACATTCTTGGGCGGAGGAGTAGAGCTGGGGTCGGCGTGCAGAGGACGCAGATGATCGGCATGCATGAAGCGCAATCCATCGCGCACTTGCACCACGTATGTCACAGCACTGACAACCTGGAACACCACACCTTCTTCCCAGGCAACACTCTCAGCGCGCACAGTTTTCACAAAAACACGGTCGCCCACAACAAACGCGCGCTCTTGCCCACGAACCAAATCGCGTTGTGCCTTTAACTGCTCCTGTTTGTGTTGCATGGTCTTTGCAAAATTAGGCTTGAGTAAAGAAAGTTTGACGCGTGGCTGACGCTTCAAAAAACGTTCAGCGGGTGATTTGCCCGTCACACTACTTGGTGTGTTACAATAAGCCATGAGGAAGCTATCAATTCCTTCTTGAATCGTCAGCTTCGTATGTGATGCCTCGCTTACAAGTACCTCCTTCAGCAAAGCCTTTTTCACGGATTGTACAGTTCTTTCTGCAGCCCCATTGGATGCGGCATGATAAGGCGGGGTACGCACGTGTTTTACACCGTTGGTGCTCAGGAAGTCAGTGAACTCCGCTGACGTAAACTGTGGCCCGTTGTCGCTCACCAATACATCAGGCAAGCCGTAAGCGGCAAAAACACCCCTAATCTTCTCAATGGTTTTTAATGCAGACGTTGAGGGCATTGGCCATACTTCAATCCATTTTGAGAACGAGTCTACCAGTACGAGGAACACGTTTCTTTCTTTCTGTGCAAAAACCACATGCACGCGTGACCAGCTGTGCGCGGGGTATGGCCAAGGGTGGAGAGGGACCGGCCGGGACGCAGGTTGAACTGCTTGGCAGATTTTGCATCGCTGCACGTACTGTTCAATCGCTAAATCGATCCCGGGCCACCAGAGAAAACTTCGCGCGAGCATTTTCATGCGGCTGGTCCCCGGGTGCTCCTCATGTAGCATGGTTAGCACACGTTCCCTCAGTTGCTCCGGGACTACAACTCTTACACCCCAGGTTACGCACCCCTGCTCCAGCGATAGTTCGTCACGGCGTACATAGTAAGCTTTTAAATCGTCTGCACAATCTCTAGGCCACCCGTTCAACGTGAAGTGTGCCACCCGGCTCAGCGTTAAGCTTCGCTCTGAGGCTTTTGCTATCTCGACAGCTGTCAGCGGAAGGCATTGAAACACAGACAGACATTCGCATGCCTCGTCTTTCGCGGTTACCGGCTGGGGCAATCTTGACAAGGCGTCGGCCACTCCTGCATTTTTCCCCTTCCTAAACTTCAGTTGGTGTCTGTAAGCTGCAAGCATTATAGCCCAGCGCTGCATACGTGCGGCCGCCACAGTTGGAACACGTTTGTCGTGCCCGAGGATACCAAGTAATGACTGATGATCTGTGTATATGGTGAATTCTCGGTCGTACAGGTACCTATGAAATTTCTTGGGTCCAAAAATTAAGGCCAAAGCCTCGCGCTCACACTGTGCATACTTTTTTTCTGCTTCTGTAAGCGTACGCGACGCAAATGCGATTGGTTTCTCGTCGCCCTCAGCCGTCTCGTGAAAGATAACTGCTCCTAAGCCATATGACGATGCATCGCAAAGCATTGCGAGCGGTTTCCTGACGTCATAGAATGCCAGCACCTTGCTGCTGGTCAGCAGCACTTTCGTATCATTAAATGCATCGCTACACTGCTTCGTCCAAGACCATTTGTGATCTTTCTTTAACAGCCGATAAAGCGGCTCCGCTACAGTCGAGGTGCTCTTAAGAAATTTGGAATAAAAATTCCACATGCCCAAATATGCTTTAAGCTCTGTCACGGTGGTCGGCTCCGGTGCTTCCAAGATTGCCCTTTTCTTGGCGTCCGTAGGGTAAATACCTTCTTCAGTTACCGTGTGACCCAAGTACGTGAGCGATTTCTGAAAGAAGCGGCATTTGTTCACATTGAGAGTGATGTTATATTCGCTCAAGCGCTGCAAGACACGCTCCAGTGTCTTCTGGTAGTCTGCCGGGTCATGTCCAGTCACGATCACGTCATCGATGTAACATCCCACGTGCGGGATGGCGTGAAGCACCTCGTCCATCATTGACTGGAATATTGCCGGCGCACTGGCCACACCGTAAGGTTGGCGTTGGAATTCAAACAACCCTAGACTAGTGTTTACATTCAAAAAAGGTCGGGACTCGGGAGTGAGTGGCAATTGCTGGTATGCCGACGAAAGGTCTAGCACACAAAATACCTTTCCTCCTGCTAAAGCCGTGTACAAATCCTTCGGTATGGGTAGCGGGTAATGATCTGTTTTCAGTGAGGGATTTACGGTTGTCTTGTAATCCCCACATAACCTGATACTGCCGTCTTCTTTTGAAACTGTGACTAGTGGCATTGCCCAGTCGCTGCGCATCACTGGCTGCAGCATGCCTGTTTCGATTTGCTCCAACAGTTTCTGCTCGACCTTTTCTTGCAGTGCAAACGGTACAGGCCTGGAGGCCTGTACCGTTCAGGAACAGTGAACAGGAACAGTGCCCGGTTGCATAACAACTTTTGCTTGGAATTTCTGTATTGTTCCTAATCTGCCTGAAAATACGAACGGGTACTTCTGCTTTAGAACCTCCACTCTGTCCTCGAGTGTCACCTGCCCAATTTCCAACCAGTCAAGTTTCAGACGTTCTAGCCAATTCCGTCCAAGCAGTGCTGGTAACCGCCTTCCGTTGTCCCTTACAACAATGACAGGTAGCGTCATGCTCTGATCTTTGTACCGAACAGCCACGTCACACTGTCCTTTAAGTTGTAACTGCTCCCCAGTATACGTGCGAAGCGACATTTTGCACGGCTCACATTTTACGTGCGAAAAGTGAGACCGGTACACTTGTTCTGGAACAATTGTGAGGGCTGCTCCCGTGTCAATTTGCATATTCAGTGTGCGCCCCTCAATGTTAACGTCCACTTCATAACACGATTGGTTTGAGTTAACCAATTGATACAGTTCATTCTCAGAGTCTTCCTCGGAACATTCGAGGGCATGCGTCCGTTTCGATTTCGCCCTAGCAGCCGGACATATATTTCTCAAGTGACCCACTTTGGAACACTCGCGACAAACAGAGTTTTTTACCAACAAACTTCCGACGAGTGTCCCCTCCCGCATATTTCACATTTCTCGTTCTTGCTGCCTTGACCTTTCTGGGGTTTGGCTTGCCTCCAGTCTTGACGCGGTCGGCCTTTCATGACGTGCACCGATTCCGTTTGCTCTCTTGACCGCATTTGCGCACTGTCTCGCACTGCTAGTTCCCTGTCCAGGGCGATTTTGCATGCGCTCTTAAACGTCAAGTCTCGTTCCGCGAACAGAGTACGCTGAGTCTCTTCATCCCGTATGCCGGCGACCAGCCTGTCTTGAAGGGCATCTTCCAAGAAGTCGCCGTAGTCGCATTTCCTGGCCAAGTGTTTAAGTTCTACAATGAACCCTTCGACGCTTTCCCCCTCTTGTTGCATCCGTCTATTAAACTTGCATCGCTCTGCTATGACGGAGCTTCTGGGGCTGTAGTGCTCTTTCAGGAGACCTTTAACTTCTTCATACGACTTTTCTCCCGGTAATTTCGGCACCGTGATACTTCTTAGTACTTCATAAGCCTCCGGGCCTATCACTGTCAAGAAGACGGAGAGGCGCTTCTCATTGGCTATGCCATTTGCCGTTAAAAGTGCTCAAACCGTTCCAAGTACGACTCGAAGTTTTGCGTTTTAGGGTCGAAGTCCGATATCTTCCCCACTGATGGCATCTTGAAAGAAGTACAGAAGTTCGCTACTCATCCGTTTCCTCCGAAGAGCTCTCCCGCTCGGCCTGCTGTTGGCTGTGGGACCGGTGGCCGCTTGAGCGATGCTGTCCTCCGAGGAGCACAAACGTAGCTGACGGCGTCCGTGAGCGTCTGTAGGCGGTAGTCGTACCCCAAGAGCACGTACTTTTTCCGCGAACGCTCGCTGGACGAGGGTCCTGCTCGCCTGCTGCTCGGTCGGCCGTTGCCTACGTAGGCGCGTAGAAAGAGAAGTTTATTTTGTTCTGTGTTGACATAGAAAATACAAAACAAAACGGATGAACTTAATGCTCTGATGAGTCAAGCACATGCGCAGTGACGCAGCACTGAGCACGTCAGTAATGCAGTAAGAAAGCCGATACTCGACCGCCGCGCAGGACGATAAAGTATGTCGACCATTTGCGCAAGAACTCAGCCTCGCTCATTGACAGAGCGTCCACGCATGCTTGTTCAAAGAGGCGCGTGCGGAGACGCTGCAACATTGGGAACATTGTTCTTTGCGGACGCCCATTTAAGGATGCCACTCCACGCTGCCGCCACAAAACGAACATGCCAACACACAAGAGCATATTTTGCAACACTTCGGGAGAACTAGTGCGCGCTTCCAGGCGGGTTAAAAACATGCGTGACACTAATGTCCAAAAGGTGCGCGCAACTACACACTCAAACATTGCGTGCTGCAAAGTTTCAAGGAGACCGCACTGCGGGCATCGGGCGGAGGGCGCCACGCCCCACGCCGCAAGGCGGTCTCTTGTGGGCAGGACCCGCCAGCCTCGCAGCCAGCCGAAGTCCCTGACATCTGCAGGAAGCGCAGCTGAGGTCAGTTTGCGCCAGCCTGCCCGTCTCGTTTTCTGGAGTTGTTCGCGGGTCAGCGCAGCGACCGTTAGTGCTTCACACATCCTGGAGGGCGGGGTTTCATCAACATCCAGATCGGGCACGCTGGCAGTCAACGACGCCAGTGTGCGACGCACATTAACGAAAAAAGTCGGCGGCTGCTCGGCTGTAGGACCAACCACGTGTTGTGTAAAAAACACGTTACGCGCTGTACCCAGAAAGTATGTGAGGAGTGTTCTCCCGGGATAGTCTGGGTTGCGTACAAGATCTCGTACTCCTCGCAAGGCGAGCACATTGCACATGGTGCGGATACAAGGTATACCAAACCCATCCATGTACGATGGAAGGCGCATGAACATTCGTGACACAAGTTCGGTTTTGCCCGCCCAAACGAAAGAGCCACAGGCCGAGGTTAGCCTGCGAGCAAACGTGCGCGGTGGGTTTGCGACGCGGGCGACAAAAAAGCATGCGGCTAGGATTGTGGACTTAACTATATAGCAGCGCTCTCCCACTGAAAGGCGGGAAGTTGACGCCACCGAGAGGCGTTTCTCAGCGTTCGTGCGGAGGTTAGTCCAGGTTTCGCGGGATACTTCTCCGCTGGCGAGGAATACTACTCCCAGGACTTTCACTCCCTGCACCCACTCCACCTCGCCCGCAAGGTTCGGTGTGAAGGTGCCAAACCTTAGTGCCTTGCTTTTTGCCTGTTCAATAGGGCCCACAATATCTCGCTGTACTCGAGAAACAGCCGCGAAAAAGCGGCGTAGCTATCCTCGTCCTTGAGGAAATGCGACACGCCATCGGCGTAGGCCGATACCTTGATTTGGCCCTGGCCAGGCAGAGGAAGCCACGTATGGATGGGCTGTCGTTAATGCGCCGGATGAGTGGATCCAGGCATAACACGAAGAATGTTGGGGACAGAGGGCATCCTTGCCTTATGCCCCTGATGACTGAGAAGGGAGCGCTCTGGTGGCCGTTTACGGAGAGACGAGCATTCAGGTCTGCGTAGAGTAAGCGCAGCCTGCTGACAATTTGCGGAGGGAATCCGAAGGCTTCAAGGACTCCGAACAGATACGAGTGTTCCACCCGATCGAATGCTTTCGCCTGGTCAAGCGAAACAAAGCACCCGCTGAAGC